>NW_020172459.1:2733399-2865307 GCF_003031525.2 Neophocaena asiaeorientalis asiaeorientalis | reverse complement strand
AAAATATAGATATTAATATATATATATATATATATATATATATATATACATATATATATATTAAGATATAATTTAGAAATCATGCTGTATCCATAATTTTATATTTTGCTTTTTCCATTTATTATATTATATATTTTCCTATGCTACTAAATAGTCTTGGAAATACAATTCTTTTTTTATGTTTTATTTTATTTTGAAATTTTGAATTTTACTTTATTTTTTTATACAGCAGGTTCTTATTAGTTATCCATTTTATACATATTAGTGTATTTATGTCAATCCCAATCTCCCAATTCATCACACAACCTAAGCTTAGGCTGAGGGCACCTAAACTGCCAAAGATGAGTATCTGGTAAATAGAACAGGCTTCTGATTAGGTGTTGTAAGAGTTACACCTTTGGAGTAGGAAAGAACCGGAAATAGACAAGACTTCACAGAAAATGGATCCCAACTTTTAATCATCTTAATGCCCAGTTATAAGGCATGTTGTCCCTACTCTAGCTACTTGCCAAGGCAAATCTAAATCCTTTATGAGCAAAGATAACTTTATTAAGAGCTTCAAATTATCTCTAAACATTTTCAAATACATGGTCCAGCCTTTAACAAAAATTATTATACATACAAAAATACAGACTTAACTTAAAAATATATAGAGACAGAAACCTTCAGGATGGTGGAAGAGTAAGACATGGAGATCACCTTCATCCCCACAAATACATCTACATGTGGAACAACTCCTATAGGACACCTGCTGAATGCTGGCAGAAGACCTCAGACTTCCCAAAAGGCAAGAAACTCCCCACGTACCTGGGTAGGGCAAAAGAAAAAAGAAAAAACAGAGACAAAAGAATAGGGATGGGACCTGCACCAGTGGGAGGGAGCTGTGAAGGAGGAAAAGTTTCCACACACTAGGAAGCCCCTTCACTGGCAGAGACAGAGGGTGGCAGAGGGGGAAAGCTTCAGAGTTGTGGAGGAGAGCACAGCAATAGGGGTGCACAGGGCAAAGCAGAGAGATTCCCGCACAGAGGATCAGTGGTGAACAGCACTCACCAGCCCAAGAGGCTTGTCTGTTCACCCTCCAGGGCAGGTGGGGGCTGGGAGCTGAGGCTCTGGCTTCTGAGGTCAGATCCCAGGGACTGGGGTTGGCTGCATGAACACAGCATGAAGGGGACTAGTGCACCACAGCTAGCCAGGAGGGAGTCCAGGAAAAAGTCTCGATCTGCCTAAGAGGCAAGAGACCATTGTTTCAGGATGAGCTAGAAGAGGGGATTCAGAGCACTATCTAAACAACGGCTATCAGCGCAGACACCAGGGACAGGCATGAAACCTTAAGGCTGCTGCTGCAGCCACCAAGAAGCCTGTGTGCAAGCACAGGTCACTATCCACACCTCCCCTCCCAAGAGCCTATGCAGCCCATCACTGCCAGGGTCCTATTATTCAAGGACAACTTCCCGGGAAGAACACACAGCATGCCTCAGGCTGTTGCAAGGTCACACAGGCCTCTGCCACCACAGGCTTGCCCCGCATTCTGTAAACCTCCCCCGCAACGGCCTGATTGAGCCAGAGCCCCCTAATCAGCTGCTACTTTAACCCCGTCCTGTCTGAGCGAAGAAAAGACACCCTCAGGCAACCTACACACAGACGTGGGGCCAAACCCAAATCTGAACCCCGGGAGCTGTGTGAACAAAGAAGAGAAAGGGAAATCTCTCCCAGCAGCCTCAGGAGCAGCAGATTAAATCTCCACAGTGAATTTGATGTACCTGCATCTGTGGAATACCTGAATAGACAACGAATCATCCCACAATTTAAACGGTGCACTTTGGGAACAATGATATGTTTTTTTTTTTTTTCCTTTTTCTCTTTTTGTGAGTGTGTATGTGTATGCTTCTTTGTGTGATTTTGCCTTCAAAGCTTTGCTTTTACCACTTGTTCTAGGGTTCTGTCTGTCCATTTTTTTAGTTTGTCTGTTGGTGTTTTTTACTATAGTTTTTAGCACTTGTTATCATTGGTGGAATTGCTTTTTGCTTTGGTTGCTCTCTTCATTCTTTTTATTATTCTTTTTATTACTTTAAATTTTTTCTTCATTTTTAATTATTTTTTATTTTAATAACTTTTTATTTTATTTTTTCTTTCTTCTTTATTTCTCCCTTTTCTTATGAGCCATGTAGCTGACAGGGTCTTGATGTCCTGGCTGGGTGTTAGGCCTGTGCCTCTGAGATGGGAGAACCGAGTTCAGGACATTGATCCACCAGAGAACTCCCAGCTCCACAAAATATCAAATGGTGAAAGGTCTCCAAGAGATCTCCATCTCAACGCTAAGACCCAGCTCCACTCAACAACCAGCAAGCTAGAGTGCTGGACACCCTATGCCAAACAACTAGCAAGACAGGAACACAACCCCAATCATTAGCAGAAAGGCTGCCTAAAAACATAATAAGGTCACAGATAGCCAAAACACACCACTGCACGTGGTCCCGCCTACCAGAAAGACAAGATTCAGCCTCATCCAGAAATAGCATATGATCATCTCAATAGAAGAAGATAAAGCTTTTGAGAAAATTCAACACCCATTTATGAATTAAAACCCTCCAGAAAGTAGGCATACAGGGAACTTACCTCAGCATAATAAAGACCATATATGACAAACCCACAGCAAACATCATTCTCAATGGTGAAAAACTGAAACCATTTCCTGCAAGATCAGGAACAAGACAAGGTTGCCCACTCTCACCACTATTATTCAACATAGTTTTGGAAGTTGTAGCCACAGCCATCAGAGAAAAAAAAGAAATAAAATTATTCCAAATCAGAAAAGAAGAAGTACAGCTGTCACGGTTTGCAGATGACATGATACTATGCATAAAGAATCCTAAAGACACTATCAGAAAACTCCTGGAGCTAATCAATGAATTTGGTAAAGTAGCAGGATACAAAATTAATGCACAGAAATCTCTTGCATTCCTATACAGTAATGATGAAAAATCTGAAAGTGAAATTAAGAAAACACTCCTATTTACCATTGCAACAAAAAGAATAAAATACCTAGGAATAAACCTACCTAAGGAGACAAAAGACCTGTATGCAGAAAACTATGACACTGATGAAAGAAATTAAAGATGATACAAATAGATGGAGAGATATACCATGTTCTTGGAATGGAAGAATCAACATTGTGAAAATGACTCTACTACCCAAAGCAATCTACAGATTCAGCACACTCCCTATCAAAATACCACTGGCATTTTTCACAGAACTAGAACAAAAAAATTCATAATTTGTATGGAAACACAAAAGACCCCGAATAGCCAAAGCAATCTTGGGAAAGAAAAATGGAGCTGGGGGAATAAGGCTTCCGGACTTCAGACTATACCACAAAGCTACAGTAATCAAGACAGTATTGTACTGGCAAAACAGAAGTATAGATCAATGGAACAGGATAGAAATCCCAAAGATAAACCCATGCACATATGGTCAGCTTATCTTTGATAAAGGAAGCAAGAATATACAATGGAGAAAAGACAGCCTCTTCAATAAGTGGTGCTGGGAAAACTGGACAGCTACATGTAAAAGAATGAAATTAGAACACTTCCTAACACAATACACAAAAATAAACTCACATTTAGGATCAAAGACCTAAATATAAGGCCAGACACTATAAAACTCTTAGAGGAAAACATAGGCAGAGCACTCTATGACATAAATCTCAGCAAGATCCTTATTAACCCACCTCCTAGATAAATGGAAATAAAAACAAAAATAAACAAATGGGACCTAATGAAACCTAAAAGCTTTTGCACAGCAAAAGAAACCATAAACAAGATGAAAAGTCAACCCTCAGAATGGGAGAAAATATTTGCAAACGAAGCAACTGAAAAAGGACTCATCTCCAAAATTTGCATGCAGCTCAATATCAAAAAAAACAAACAACCCAGTCCAAAAATGGGCAGAAGGCCTAAAATAGATATTTCTCCAAAGAAGATATACAGATTGTCAACGAACGCATGAAAGGATGCTCAACCTCACTAATCATTAGAGAAACGCAAATCAAAGCTACAATGAGGTTTATAACCTCATAATGGTCAGAATGGCCATCATGAAAAAATCTCTTACACTTTTGGTGGGAATGTAAATTGATACAGCCACTAAGGAGAACAGTATGCATGTTCCTTAAAAAACTAAAAATAGAACTACCATACGACCCAGCAATCCCACTACTGGCCATATACCCTGAGAAAACCATAATTCAAAAAGAGTCATGTACCACAATGTTCATTGCAGCTCTATTTACAATAGCCAGGACATGGAAGCAACCTAAGTATCCGTCGAAAGATGAATGGATAAAGAAGATGTGGCACATATATACAATGGAATATTACTCAGCCATATAAAGAAATGAAATTGAGTTATTTTGTAAGGAGGTGGATGGACCTAGAGTCTGTCATACAGAGTGAAGTAAGTCAGAAAGAGAAAAACAAATACTGTATGCTAACACATATATATAGAATCTAAAAATACAAAAAAAAAAAAGCTTCTAAAGAACCCACGGGGCAGGAGAGGAAGAAAGAGGCAGATGTAGAGAATGGACTTTAGGACACAGGGAGGGGGAAGGGTAAGCTGAGACGAAGTGTGAGAGTGGCATGGACATATATGCACTCTCAAATGTAAAATCGATAACTAGTGGGAAGCAGCCACAAAGCACAGGGAGGTCAGCTTGGTGTGCTTTGACCACCTAGAGGGGTGGGATAGTGGGGGTGGTTGGAGATGCAAGAAGGAGGAGGTATGCAGATATATGTATATGCATAGCTGATTCACTTTGTTATAAAGCAGAAACTAACTCACCATTGTAAAGCAGTTATACTCCAATAAAGTTGTTAAAAAGAAAAAAGATTAAATAAGTACTAGGCATTTAATGCACAGCATGAAAAATACAATTAACACTGTTGTGTGTTATATATGAAAGTTGTTAAGAGTAAATCCTAATAATTTTCATCACAAGGCAAAAATTTTTTTTCTATTTCTTTGATTTTTTATCTATATGAGATGATGGATGTTCACCAAACTTATTGTGATAATCATTTCATGGTGTATGCAATGAAATCATTATGCTATATACTTTGAACTTACACAGTACTGTAAGTCAACTATATTTCAATAAAACTGGAAAAGAGAAAAAAATGATAATTATAATAAATTTTTATTTTTAGTATGAATAAAAATTGCTAAGCGAAAGACAGCAAACATAAACCAACATGTTATTGTAAAAACAAAGAAACAAACAAACAAAAACGATGACCATGTTGCATTAACCCAAATATGCAGGGGTTGTTTACCATTAGAAAAAGTATTGATATATTTAACAGATTAAAAATATTGAATAAGAGGTTGGTCCGAATATATGTAGAAAGTTCATTAAATAAAATTTAAAACGTGTTCATGGTTAAAACAAATTACTGTCAGCAAATTAGGCATACAAGGACCACCCTTAAAGATATCTATCAAATACATGTATTCTAGCATTGTTTATAAATAACATCATTTTAGAAGTTCTAACCAATACCGTGCGATATCTAATTAACTAGGGAGCTAACTAACTAGTTATTGTGTGTGTATATCCATAATATAATATATAGTATCATATATATAACATATTCATATAGTTATATATAGCTATATATATGAAAAAGGAATAAAATATTACTGTAAGAGTCTAAGTCAATCTACATTTAAAATACAAGAGAATCTAAGTACAAATTGTTAGTTTTTTTAGTTCAAAAATGTCCATGTCAGAAAAACTGCAGTGTAGGCAACTCCAAATTCCTGACCCGCCACAAAAACCCAGCAGAAATTGTCTGAACCAAGTTTGTCAAGACTGGAAAACAGAGAAAGTTTTACACCAAATGAACACTGAATCAAGAAAAAAGCAAGTTAAAAATGGTATAAAATCGTGTTTTATTTTAGTTGCCCTTGCCCCACCCTCTCCCCAGCTCAGTGGCAATCTATTAGATGAAAGCCTACATTCACAGTGTGGGACCCTAAGCTCTGCTTCCAGAGAGAGCAGTGCAGATCTTACTCACAATTTACTGTATTTGTCTGTTCAAACTTGTCTAGGGGTTATCTGAAGGAATGACACCAGGTGTTTGTCTCTGCTTGTCTAACCCAGAACTCAGTTAGGGTGGAAAAAGAGTGTACATTGCTTGAAAACATTGTAAGATGAACAAAAATATCATAGCTTCCCAGGAAAACAACTCCCCCTCCAAAATACAATAGACTATGTAAAGAGTCTATTATATACTCAAAAACCTAAAAGAGCACTACAACCTGAAGTGGTCTCTCCAGTCACCACATTCTCCCTGCAGGTTTTGGTAGCAGCACATGGAAGGCAACTTCTTATCTCAATGACTTATTTAGAGGTAGCATTCCCAAGGCCACCTCTTAAGCTTGAGCATGCATTTATACTCATAATTCTTTGTGGTCTCTGATTACGTGAACAATCACATAATTCACAGATTATGTGAATGTGGCATTCTCCTGGTAACATGCCTGTTTTGCTACAAGCCTTAAAATGTCTGGTATTAGAGTTTTAAAAAGGGTCACCTTTTTCAAGTATCTAGTCAAATACCACCTATTAGATTTTGCCTGATCAACCTGTGTAAAATAGCCATGAACCATTTTCATATTTAACATTTACTTATTTATTTGCTTATTAACTATCTCTCCTCAGAAGAATATTATCTACTAAACACCAAGGATTTTTGTCTATTTTATTCTGTTCTGTATCCCCAGCACCAAAAGCAATGCACAGAGTAAGGATGTAATAAATATTTGCTGAATGAATTACGCAAAAATCATTTAGTGATGCAAGCATCTAATTTTCATGAAAACCCTAGAACATATTTCTTATTTGCTGCTTCTTCTATCTCTCATTTTGTAGATAAATATTTCATAAATTTATTGCATAGACAAATTATTTTGCTCTTCTTTCAGTGGCTATATGGTCTTTGACATATTACAGCATAATATAAATGAGTCCTTTGTAGATATCTTAGACACCATCAATACCTTAAAATAATTTTAACTCCCTAAACAAATTTAGCATTATTATTTTTATGTATTTAATTGTACATTGACATTAAATAAGTGTATGACATTGTTATCTATAATCAATATGTTTAGATTTACTTTCTCCATATGTATTATTCCAGATACTATTTGTTCATTTCTGTATTACTTACTTCCATGTAGAATTATTTTTCTTCTGCCTAAATAACTCCCTTTAGAATTTCTATTAACGCAGATCTGGTTATGAATTTTCTGTTTTTGTTTGTCTAAAGATGGATATTTGTGTTGGATATAAAATATGTTGGTATTTATTTTATATTAACACTTTTAAAATGGTGTTCCATGTCTCTAGCTTCAGTAATTTCTATTTAGAAAACACCTGTTTGCTTTCTGGATGTAATATGCTGTATTTTTTCTATTTCATTTAAAATTGTTTTACTGACTTTGATTTTTAGCAGTTCATTCCTGCTGTGCCTAGTTATGAGTTCCTTTGCATTTATTCTGCTTACTGTTTGTAAATCTTATTATATATGTGGTTTGATGTCTTTAAGTGGTTTGATGTCTTTAAATGGTTTGGGCAAATTGTTTACTAGTATCTCCTCAAATATTGCTTGTGCTCCATTTTCACTCTCCTCTTCTCTGGGACTCCAGTCACATGTATATTAATCATTTTCACTGTTTCCCATGTGTCATCTCTATTCTTTTCTGCATTTTATTATTTTTTTCTCTCCATGTTTCGATTCAGATACTTTCTATTTTATAGTTTTCTCAACCTTCTCTTTTGCTGTTTATTTTTTAATTTGCCTTTAATTCATATAATGGGTTTTTAATTTCATATATTATATTTTTCATCTCTCTAATTTCTTTTTGTCTCATATTATGAAGCCCAAGTCTCTGTAGAAATTCTCCTACTTGTCATGTATTTTGTTGAACATATTAATTACAGTTATTTTAAAGCTTGTCTCTGACCATTTTGATAACTGAGGTATCATATGGGTCTGTTTACATGGAATTTTCCCCCCATTTTTAGACAACTTAGTCCAGATCCATGGTTTTCCTGGTAATTTTAATTGAATGTCACACAGTGTGCATTAAAATTTACACAGATAACTTAAAGGTTTGGCTGATACTCTCTTCTTCCCACAAAGGATCAATCTTGGGGAGATAAACTTGGTCTAGTCTAGTTTGGGTTTGTTTGAATGTGGGCTTCAGAGTTTTCTGAGAGTTGGTTTATATCTCTACTCCTATTACTGGAATTCAGCCTTATTCCTATGCCTGAAAGTGGGGTATTTACCAGAGTTCCATCTCTTTAGTGGGTCCAGAATTCCTGTTTATCTCCTTAGCCCAGGGGACAGCTAAGAATTCTGCTGATCCCCCTATTTATTTATCTGTTGTGCTGTCTTCTTGCCTTCCTAACCCCTCTACCTAAAGATAAGCACATATATTAAGAGGAAGAATAGACAGATGATTTTGTGCATCTCAATGTACTTCCCTTTTCTCTGGTATCTTGGTTTATCCTCAAATGATTGACTGAGTCCAGAGTCCAAGTTTAATTTCACAGACTCACGAGACTACATAAGAATCTGGTCAGTTTCCCAACCAAAATTCATTGCTTTCTCCTTGGCTTCTGAGCCTCTGGGCCCCACTCCACTTATGACCTGTCTAATGTCTCAATGGGAAAATCTCTCTGGAATGTGGACCCATCTCAATGTGCTTTCCTTCTCTCTCAGGTCCTGGCTTTTTAAGTTCTGGCTGCCTTAGTAGTCCTCTAGTACCTTCAAAGAGATTCGTTTTGTGTTTTGTTTATATTCTGTAGCTGTTCTTAGTAGGAGCATTGCCGTATAACCAGCTCTCTGCTCTTACTGGAGAAGGAAAATCCAAAGATAACTTATAGACTCTAATTTTTATGATCAATATTCTGAGAGTAGTTGGATTCCTCCAAATGCTTTGTGAAAAGTCAGCTTCCTGCTTTACTTAATACCCAGGAAAGGCAAAAACACCCTTCTCTGTGTGTCTTGGTTCTGTGTTATTTTTCTCCCTGCCCATTTACCCAAGTGATTGTTGTTCTGACTTCCATTATCATCAGTTTGGGGTGATACAAAGGATTATAGTTCGTACTTTCTTATGGGAAGCACCATTGCCTATTTGGGGTCTGGGTTGAAAAACACTCATTTTGAAGAAACATGGATGTCATTATGCCATTAAATTTTCCCTTATGGCTGTAAGAGCTTAGCAGTGCTACTGTTTAATCATTGCACTTCTAGTGGCATAAAAAACACAACTGTACACTCCCTAACTTTAAGCCTGCCTAATTTACTGACTGTGATGTATTCTCTGGTGTTCCAACCAGATGCCTTCTATAATCCAAATACACACATCCCAGCTGCTGGGAATACTAGACACTGAAAGTTCACAGCTATATCTATTCCTGGGCATTACTCTTAGCTAAAGGAAACTACATGTCCAACATTACACCACCACCAAGGAACCTGACATAGGGAAACAAAGGTCTGGTCCGTGTGAAGACTTGTCCCAGCTCAAGAGCTTCCTTGGCTTGACTGGGGCCTTAGTTGAGACCACATTGCAAGTCAGCTTTTCCCTCTAATTCTGACTTCTCACTTCACTAGAGGTTTATCTTCTGTGATCACACCACAAAAAAAGCTTTTTGCATGCCATTCCCATCTCATAGTCTCTTTTCAGGGAACTTACTCTAAGGCATTGACCTAATAATGTTTGCTACTATCTGTGACCACTGCACTTCCTAGTCCCCATACCAGCTTGATGTCTCTTTCTATAATGTTCTCTTCAACCCTAAACACATGACATCCAACTGCCTATATGTGGCCTGCCTGCTTAAGGGCAATTTGAGCCAAAGTAGGAAAAAAATGTTGGTAAGGAAATTATGACGTACCTACCTAAGCAAATTTTTAATCAGCTCAGTTCTTTAGTTTACTAGATAAACACAGTTGAGTGAACAACAGGGATTTATTGAAGCTAAATGTCTATTTACCAGATTTGATAATAAGCCTATTATAAAAACAGGCACGCAAGAGCTTGTGGACGGAGCAGATAGGAGTTCAGGATAGACCTGAGAAAGTTTCCGTTTTGCTGTCTTTAATGATTTCTGGGCTCAAAAGAGCACTCATTATAATTGGTTTGATTTACTCTTACCTTCTGGAAATCACTAAGGTAGAGCATCTCACTGGAGGAAAATACAGAGCAAGAGTTCACTCCAGAGAAAATTCAAAATTAAAAAGTAACCAAAATACTAATAATTAACCAGTTGACTGAAGATCACTATAACTCTCAGTTATTTCATTATCTTATACTCTGACAAAGAGCAATTGGTTTCCATTGATTCTGTGCTAGCAATCTGAACAGAAGGAAAGTTAAATTCATTGCAAACTCTCTGTTGGAAACCTCTGGACATATTGATGAATGGTTGATATGAGAAGCAGTCAATATTTCTGTAGATACAGGATTCACCTTTAACCAGCTTGTAAAATGTCCTTTTGAGTTAAATGCCAAGTGGCCTATATCACACAACCTGCTTCATTTTGTTTCAGTTTTTCTCTTTTTAAACGTCTTAAATTTAGTACATATACTTGTATCTGTATTCTGATACAAGCTTAAATTATGTCACCTTGGAGCCCCGATATGTTCAATCTGTTTCTGAAAGGTACATTATAAAATGTTCAAAAGTATTTGTAATTAATTATGAAAAGTAGTATCTTAGTAAATAAAACCCTGATGAGACTAAAGTTCAAAAAGAAAATAATAGAATTTGAAGGCAGTTAAGGTTAGCAGTTTAAGAAACACTTACCATGGAAACCTGTGGAAGTCATGCAGGCTGACTTGTTTAGTTTTCATCCTTCACTGAAATGAAAGCCCATGAAGACAAGGGTTTTCTTGTCTGGTACTTAAACTAGTGCTTTGTGCATAGTAAGGAGTCAATAAAAGAAAAGCTGGGGCTTCCCTGGTGGCACAGTTGTTGAGAGTCCGCCTGCCGATGCAGGGGACACGGGTTCGTGTCCCGGTCCGGGAAGATCCCACATGCCACGGAGTGGCTGGGCCCATGAGCCATGGCCGCTGAGCCTGCACGTCCGGAGCCTGTGCTCTGCAACGGGAGAGGTCACAACAGTGAGAGGCCCGCGTACTGCCAAAAAATAATAATAATAAAAAAATAAATAAAAGCTGAATGAAAGCTATATGACTAATTTTCTCCAGCAATAAAAAGGAAAAGATGTATCAGATTTATTTAAAAGAATAGAAAAGAAAATTTTCATAGGAAGGGCATAAAGCTCTTCTATGTTCAATATGCTATCCTTGGCAAAGAAATCCACTGCAGGACAAAAGTCAAAGTGATTCCTACACCTGATAAAGCTGATGATAATGCTGATAGCAAAAGAATATATTCTGTGGAATATATTCTGATAACCTTGGTTGAAGATAACAGAATAAAAATATCTTCTTATAAATACACTTGGAAGAAAGAAAAACAATTACAGATAATAACAATTAAAATAGGAAATGCCTAAAATCACAAAGTACAATGTATGAACAAACCATGCCAATACTGTAAATATTGGTCCAGGATGATATGGGCTGTCTAATGAAAATATTGGTCTCTTCAAGTCTAGGAAAGAATTGAAAGTCTGCAAAAAGTGTTTATGCCACAAGGAAAAAAAAATCATTCCTCTTTTAATTGAAACAAGAAAATTAAGTGGTCCAACAATCTAGAAAGTATTCCTGAACCTTGTTTGACACCCATAGAATGGCAGTGAATGTGTTGCTAGACAAGAAGCTACCAGATATTCAAGGAAAAAAATCACCGTTGACATGGAGTGATGGAAGGAACATTGTGGATGACAAAAAACTATGCAGCTATTTCATCTTTGTCAAGCCAAGAGAAGTCCAGGTTAAGTCACACAAATACAATCACTTTACTCTGTACTCTATAATTATAATTATTCCCCAGGTAAGTCATGCTTGAGGAACTTCTTATGGACAAGAAAGTGTCCCTCAAATTGCTGAATTTCTGCAATAAATACTTCCAGTATCTTCTTAGGACTATATTTTTTTTTCAAAAAGTCCATTAAGACTTAATTTCCACCATCTTCTTCCTCTCTATTCTTTAAGATATAAGTGAGAATTGAAAGGGAAATATTAACATACCAATTACAAATATTGAAATTTAAAAAGGAGGAAAGGGAAAGACTACCCAGACAATTGATTAATGTACACCAGACATACTACACAATCAACAGATGAAAATTATGATTAATATTTCTCTACAAAATGAAAAATATAACATATGCTTTCTATAATGCAAGAACCTCAAGCAAAAGATACAAAATATTTGATAAAAAATTATAAAACAACAAATGAAATAAACTAGGTTATGAAAATATAAGCATTAGGATTTCAGGAAAATGTTGGGAATGGCAATATATTTTTTAAATTTTTCTTATTCTTTTAAAATACACACACACACACACACACACACACACACACACACACATGGAAACCAGAATAAGCTAAATAAAAACATACAGAAAACATATATGACAAAATCCAGTAAGCAGGTATCCTGTAGATCCCAAAACTGGAGCAAGGAAAAACCACAAACACCTACAAGAACCAAAAAAATTGGAAGAAAAGCATTACAGTTAGAAAATATTCAAAAATTTGGTGATTAAGTAAAGGATGATTTAAAAAAACAAGGTGATAGAATTCAGGAAAGTTTTTAAAGAAGAAAAATATCTCAGAAATAAATAATTGACAAAGAGAATACAAGATAAATAAGCATAACAGATTATGATTTGTGATTGAAAGAGGACATTATTTAAATTCTTTTTAAAAATTAAGTTGACCCAAAAAGGATTCAAGAGAAAGTGAAAGATACAGAAAAGAGGCAAATGAAATTCAGTATATGTAGATTTGAAGTTCTCAAAGAAGAAAGCAAAAGCAATGAATGAAACAAAAACTAAAAACATAATTCAAGAGAACTCTTTGAATTCAAATATTACTTGACTCTATATAGTAAAATAGAATGCCACATACCTGTGAAAATCTATCCAGAACAACCAACACTGAGACATATGAAACTAAAATTATTATAATACATAAAAGAAAGCATCTTTTGTCAATGACCAAGTAAATTATAAGGGAAAAAAATAGAGCCATCAGATTTTTCATAGCAACATTTTATGTCACATAACATTTAAGATATTCAAGAAAATTAAATATAAACCAGGGACTTTATAACCAGTCAAACTGATATTCAAGTACAAAAGTCACAGTCACAGTCTTATTTCTACACAAAAATACAGGGAATATTGCTTTCATGATTCTTTCCTGAAGAATCTAAGGAATGAGCTTCAGACAGCCTAAATGACTTAAACTACATTATCAAGAAATGTTGTAAACATGAAAGATGTATTTTCCCATGGAAGTAAATATTATTATAAGGAATACAATAAAGTTAGTACTGATAATATATGCTTTGACATTGAGGATTTAGCTTAACTGTCAAAACTAGCTGGGAGTGATTGACAGGATAGTGGAGTGATAACCTCGGTGGACTGCTTTCCTGAAAAAACAATGAAAACGAAAATACTGGCAAAACAAAGACGTTCCTGGTGGGTAGGTTCTTGTCTCATCACAGAAATAATTCAGAGAGGAGACAGGGAGGTCAAGAAAGTAAAATGAAGATTTATTGAAGCAAGAGTATACTCTCCAGGGAAGGGTGGGCAGTCTCAGGTGAGTAGCTGCCCTGAGTTTCTTTGCCAAGCAGGTTATGTGGGGCATAGAAATGAAGAGGCGGCATATTCATTGGGGATGGGGGGTTTGGGGGTTCTATTCTCTGATTTTCAACCCAGCTTCACCTTCCCAAAGAGCGGAGGGATTTTTGCCTTTATTTAGTCTTTATTGGAAGTGTCATGGCCTTGGTGCATGATGGGAACTTCCAATCTGCAAGGCTAATTTTATTGTAATGACAGCATAATGAGCAAAAATTACATTTGGACGCCGGAGATTCCCCCCTTTTCCCACCTTTCTATGTCCTCCTCCAGGACACTGATCACCCCAACATGTGTGGTTTCCTGTCAGTCTGGAGGCTCCTGCTTTTCTTTGTCTGCCCAAGGACCCCCGTTGTTTACAAGATGTGTGGTTTCCTGTCACCTAGCCCCTGCCTCCCTTTCTCTGCTCATATCTAACTACCCGCCTGCTTTAACAAAACTAGCCAATAACTATTTCAGAACCCTGGAAATTAACCAAAGCTACAGCAAACTGAAAATCATTTATCTAAAAGAAACTACTGAACCTTCATAACACAACCTCCGTTTAACTTGGGCCTATTCCCGTAACCTGTCATGCTCTGCTCAGTAGTGTGGTAGCTATGGAAAGCCAATATTCTTGCAGCCAAACAGGATGACTGAACTTTTCTGATACCCCATTAAAAGCACCATCTTCAGAGCACAGTAAATACGTTATATGAACTTCCAACTACCAGAGAACTCTCTATGCCCAGGTACTGTGACTATTCAATTCAACTCAGTGCTCAGCTCATTAAGAAGAAAAAAAAAACCTTACCCTTAGGGGACTACCAAAGCAATATCAATCTCTTGACAACATTGTATCTGCCTAAGGCTATGACTCGCTTTGGCAGTAGTAAACAACAGTCTAGCCAGGAATATAAAAGGGAATTATGGAAAACAAGATGAACATAGGGAATTTGAAAAGCTCTGACATTCCTGCAGATCTCAAAATTGGTGCTCACACAGGAGGCTGTGCACATGCCCAGGAAAAACATGGTAAAAAAATAAGAGCACTTTCCTCTGGATGAACTTGAAGCCCTGCACATGGTGGAAGTGAAAGCTAGGTCTATCGTGTAGACTGTCTGAAGTTTGAAGGTTTGCCCTCTTACACAGCTCCCCTTAGCAAAGGGAGGAAGACCAATAAGAAAGGCATTTAAGGATATCTTCTTACCTAAAAATGGCTGACTACTACATTATACTGATTTAGGGGAAAATCCCAGGAAGTTAAGCATAAAAATAAGAACAAAAGCTTAAGAAAAGTAGCAGAGAACTCAGTGGCTTCAACTGCAGAGAATACAGACTCTACAGAATTGGTCCAGGTAATTTCTTAAACAGAAAAGCAGCAACAAGAAAATAAATAACAGAAAAAATAAACCCACAAATAAGAGTACTAAAAACTGGATGGGGAAAGGATTTGACCAGAATTACTACAATATATTATCTGAAATATCCAGTTTTCAACAACAAGGACAACAAAATTATGAGAAATGCAAAGAAATAGGAAAGTATACCACATACTCAGGAAAAAAAGTGCCCAACAGAAAATGTTCCTGAGAGGAGCCAGATTTGGGACTTAGTAGACAGAGACTTCAAAGCAGTTATTTTAAATATATTCACATAGCTAAAAGAAATGATAAATAAAGAATTACCCTCCCAGATATATGGGAAGAAAAATGAAAACACATGTTGACACAAAAGTGAGTACATGAGAGAAATGAAAACATGTCAACACAAAAATGTGTAAGCAAATGTTCATAGCAGCATTATTCATAATAGCTGAAAAGTGCAAAAAAACATGTACTAGTTTCTTGTGTCTACTGTAACAAATTATCATGGGCTTGGTAGCTTAAAATCAGAAATTTATATTCTCACAGTTCTGGATGCCCCAAATTGCCACATACATGTGTAGCTCTCTGCTAGTGGTGTTAATATTGTCATTATGAAACTGGTGTGTGTGTGGTATGAAATAAGGAAAATTGATAATTATGACAGATAATAATTATAGCTTGAAGTTTCAGTATGAACTTACAACATAATGTTTTAAAAAATTGTGTTACTCTATACACTGAAAAGTCCTAAAAACAATAATTGTCCAGTGACAGTAACACACCTCATGCACAGAGTATTTTCTGTAAATACCTTCTTACTGAGATAAACCAGGACTATGGGAAAATGACTCTGGATTCCAGATCTAAAGCAAAAGAAAATGTACAAAATGAAGCTATATAACAGTTTTTCCTATCAGAAAGCCAGAAAAATATCAAATACTAGAAAGTCTCTGTGAAAAGGATCCACGGACCAAGTTTCACAAGGTTTTATTGTTCGGAGGTGACAAAATGTGTTCGTTACATTAATAACTGTGCACATCAAGTCTAAATCCAGGAGTTCATAAAGATACAAGAGCAGCAACAACAAAACAAACAAAACACCTGGCATCGCTAAGGAAACAGTTCATTATTTTGAAAACTGGTAAAAAGAAAAATCTTGCTTTACTATATTTGCTATATGAACTATAACTCACAATAACCAAATATTGATAAGAGAAGTTGCCTGTTTATGAAATTATTCCATCAAATAAACAAGGAATAAATGATAGAATAATGATATCAATAATTGAAATCCCAATTAATTAATGGGTCTAGACAATGATTATCAATGGCTACTAATATCAAAAAAAGAGAGAAAATCAGGCCATTCTAATGGAAGTACCCTGCAACTCTTAAGAAGTAGTCTTGTAAAAGTAAAATTAAATGTAAATTTAATAAAGTCTCTAGAGTTAAGCTTAAATGAACAGAAATACAGAGTGCAAAGGGGACATGATAAATAATACCAGGCATCACAGGTTCCAGATGAATTCTATCCATGTTTCAGCTAACAGATTGCCCAAGTGCTTTCAAATTTTTTTTCAGAGCATAAACACCAAAAGTTCCCAAATGAGTTTTACAAAACCATAATACTCTGGATATGAAAATATGACCAAAAATAGTATGATGACATAAAATAACATAAGACATAGACAAAATTCACTAATAAGTTGCATTATTGTAAATAGATTGTAAAGATTGTAAATGTCCTATATGATATATTAATAAGAAATCCTACAGGACATTAATACAGGAATATATAGCCACCAAATGCCTTATACAATATTCATCATAGTAACCGAAAAGGCATAAATATTTCTGTACCTACTGGACAAACAATATTCAATAAAATTTGATACCTATTCCTGATTTTAAAATTATAATAAAGTACCAATAATTAAGCCAAAGCCAGCATAATGCTTAATGGTGAAACACTAAAAGCATCCCTACTAAAATCAGGAGTAAAACAATATTGGCCATTCTCTTCACTATTTTTATCATTATTCTGGAGATCTTAGCCAGTACAAGTTGGCAAGAAAAAGAAATATGACACATAAGGTTGGAAAGGATTCAAAATTATTGTCATTTTCTAAAGATAATAGAGCATGTCTAGAAGGCCCAAGAAAGTTAGCTGAACACTATTAAGAACTAAAAAAGAACCCAGTAAAGTGGTTGATTACAAAATGAACATTTAAAATTCAATAGTGAACCACTCTAAAACGATTAACCACTTAGAAAATATAAAGAGAAAAAGACTTCAGTTATAATAACAACAAAGAATAAAAATATGTGTTAACAAGGAATATGCTAGCACTGTATGAAAAAAAATTGTGAATGCTAGTGAGAATTAGAAAAAAAACTATTTTAATGAATGGAAAGTCATACTCTATTTTTGAGGAGAAAAAGTCAATATTATAAAGCTATGAAGACTCTTTATAAATTCATAAATAAATCTATATAAATCTGTAAAGCTGTCAACATCCTATCTGTAAATCTATAAATGTATATTTATATGATTTTGACATTTTAAAAGGGAAGGAGAGTTAGTAAAAGCAAACTAATTCAACACTTTATATGAAAAAGCAAACATAAAATTATATCCCAAATAATTCTAAAGAAGATGATCACAAGTATTATAAAGTATAGTAATTACAAGCTTAATATTGGCACATAAATAGAAGACATACATCAATGAAATAGAAAAGAGAGTTCAAAAATAAGATAAAATTTAGTAAAAGATATAATGTTAGGTCAAACCAGTTAAATAAAGATGGATTGATTGATACCTGGTGTTTCAACAAATGGCTGACCTTCTGGAAAGTAATGGAAGATAGATGCCTATTTACTTCTTGTATGAATCAAAGTTAAAGAAATTGTAAATTACTAGAATAAATATGAGAGAATTTTTTAAAATAATATCCAACTTTGCTTATAATTTAAGAGTAATTACAAACTCAACAAGATTTGTCATGGAAGTTGACTCCTAAAATCCTTACAAACATAGAACATGCTTAGGAAACGGCGTGAAACTTTTAAATGAAGAAAAAAGGTAGACCAACTTGCCCTCCCAAGTAGTAAAAATACAATTCATGTCTTTTACCCACATTTCCCCTTCTTTACAAATAAATATTCATCCTGTAAGTACAGTCTTGATTCTCTCTGACCTTCACTGAACACTTTGAATAAAGCCAGCAACAAATTTCCCAGCATAATTCACAGTTGGTTTCTTTATTTTTCAGTTATATGTGAGACAAAGAATATATAACCCCTTTGAAAGTACATGTTTTCTGTGTTTGTTCTGGTGTTTTCAGAGTAATTGAAATGCAACTGTTTACTATCACTAGAAAAAGTGTACTAATTAGATGTCAGCTTCATGGTATCTCAGTCAAGGTCTGAGCACGTGTCCTATCGAATTTCATTGATAGGAAGTGATAAACTCACCCATTGCTAGACCCATCTTCCTTCTGAACACATACTCTGCTGGTTAAAAAGAGAACCTGTTCCACTTGCCTGCCTGGTAGTATTTATTCCTCACACTGCTTTGTTGACAAATGAGATAATGTTTGACACTAACTAGCAATGAAATATGCCTCCCAGGATTGAGGTGATGCATTTGACTCTCTCCATTTTGGTGATGCATATTACTGAAGGTCTCTTCAGGACATTTTATCTCAAAATGAATTTTTGTTGTTGTTAAAGAGAGTGAGAATGCATGGAGCAGGTTTATGAGCCTTGCCTGTCTGCCTAGGAAACTAGCTATTTTGACATAATCTCCAGGAGACATCTCAGGTATCAACTTAACTCAACTGCAAGAGGCAAGCACATTGGACAACCAAACTTCATTCATTTTACCTGCCCTTGACAATGCCAAATCCAAGCTGCCTTAGCATCGAAAGGAATCACTATGATTGGCCGAACACTGGGAGGACACTCATTCATTCACTCATTCATTCAATATTCATTGAACACATAAGTCAGAAGCCATTGTAAGTGATGAGGACACAGAAATAAAACAATCAGGCAAAAATTGCTACCTTCAAGGAGCTTACATCCTAATGTAATATACAGTGTCACAGTAATCATATATATGTGATTAATATTTGCAGGATTCCAATTAAAATGTAAGTCTAGATCTCTGCAGACAAATTGCACAGAAATGGAAACAGAAGAGAAGTATGGAACCAGAGTGGGCAATTACCTATGCGATCTCTTCTTTTACAGGAACATCTTTAGGTACATTATTGGGTACATAATATTGTGATAGGTAAGTACAGATACTGTGATTTTGACTAAGTTACCAGTAAAAAGTGAAAGATTCAAAATAGGACACCAGTCTGAATGCCTGTTGAGTCCTTATTTCACCTCATTCCTAGTGAAACTTAATGATCTACAACTAGGAAATTATGGCTTTTGGTTTAACATAGCCTAAACCTAAGACTTTGATCAAATTTTAACCTCCAAATATTAACTTATCCATTTATTATCATTTATGCCGTTTCATCCTAACAATAATGCCCTGTAGTAGCTGAATTTGGTATCTTCACTTTTGGGATAACGTAACTGAAATTCAAAAAAGTTAGGTCAGGTGCACAAGGTCACACTGCAAGAAGGAGATAAAACCAGAAGCACACCCAGCTCTTCCTGCTTCAAATCTTGTATTCTGGCCCATGCCATCAGATGCAGTGTTCTGTATAATGCTTTCAGATGCTAACGGGGAAGCAAGGATGCATAAACAGTGGCCCTTGCCCTCTAGTAGTTTACAATCTAGTATGCAAACAAAGCACCAACACAAGTAATTGCAAGGCAGGAACTGTGTATTTTTTTAATATATAAAACACTTAAATCTAGATAACAAAAACAAAAAAAAGAAAGAAAGAAAAGAGCACAAATCTACAAAGTTCACATTACAGAAGAGGGCAGGCAAGAGCACATACTGTGTCTCAAGTGACTGTGATTGGCCACGAGGGCTACAGATGGTAGCTCGTGGGCTTCTGAAGCCACCAAAATGTCTTGCTGGTAGATAGAATGTCTAGTTCTCTTGTCAGAGTTGGAGCTGTCGCAAATACACCCGGCCTGAAAGCAGAAGCTCTGGTCTCCCTCCTTTTCTCTGTTCTTCCAGAAAAGCCCTGTAACCTCTTTTCCACTCTGGTAAAGCCATCTTCTTCAAGACAGTCTGTGGAGTCATCTTCCCCCAAGAAGCTGGGCTGCCTGTGTCCTGCTGTACTGGGGAAGGCTTCTCTCCCTACCAAGGCTCACTGCTGTCAGAATCAAAGCACCAGCACCAAACACAGCCCTTTGTGCACGAGGGCACAAGTAAATGTGTACGAAGGTAACAACTTCTTACAAATCGTCAGAGAGACCAAGCAGCCTCTGAGCTCGGTGAGAAATTTTTCCATTGTGCTTTCTCAACCTCATCCTGAGAATAGGAATTAATTTTATTTTGACCATCTCAAGAGAAGTTTTGTTTTATCCCCTTCCATCTCCTAGAACGTCACAAAATAGCTTGGAGGAGAAATGTTTCTTCTGAGGAGTATATAAGTCATGAGATTCATTTTTTCACATTCTTATGAAATCCTCAGGGCCTCAGGGGTAAAACTAACAATTTGACTTTTGTCCTGCAAGGTCTGCTTTGGTCATGGAATTATAAAAATGTCAAATATTCTCACTAAATTTCATTCTCTAAGGTATCTGTGCTTCAGGTCAAAAGCTAATGAATTGTGGAAGAGGGACTATACAACCTGGGGTTGATAGGAGGCAGGGATGATTTGGAATCCAGTAGAAGTTTGCATCACTGTGATACCCGGTACAATGCTCACATCACCTGACTTTCTTCCCATCTTCTACTGTTGATCTCAGAGAGGCAGCCGTGAGTGGTGGCATGAAGCAAGGTCTTAATTCCTTGTCCAGGAATTGAACCTGGGTAGCTTAGATGAAAACCAGGAATCCTAGCCAACAGACAGGCAAGGGCTAGAGACTAGAAGCTATTTTTCCCTGGCTCTTGCCCCCAGTGAAAAACGCATTTCTCACAGAGGCAAAAACTGTAAAAACAGGTACAAAGTTTACTATTAGAGACACAGCACAACAACAAGTGGGAGAGCACACAGAGAAACAGGTTGTTTAGTTAAGATAGAAGCAAGGCAGAGATGTACACCCAGAGAGAAATGGTGTGGGCGTCCCCCCTAATGAGGAGGAGTGCAGTAAAGAGGCAGTTAGGTCATTTATTTATTTATTTATTAAACATAAGTTTTAAATTTTTTTAAATTTAATTATTTTTTTTTTATTTTGGCTGCGTTGGGTATACATTGCTGTGCGTGGGCTTCCTCTAGTTGCAGCGAGTGGGGGGTACTCTTCGTTGCAGCGTGTGGGCTTCTCATATTTAAATACTCATGTTAAAATACATCCATGCATCTAGAATAGTTCTGCACATGCAGGCACTCACTCTTTATTTGTTGAATAAACAAATGAATGACTGTGGAAGAAAAGAATGAAACTTCCTGGATATGTTAAAATACATCCATGCATCTAGAATAGTTCTGCACATGCAGGCACTCACTCTTTATTTGTTGAATAAACAAATGAATGACTGTGGAAGAAAATAATGAAACTTCCTGGATTCCACTTCCACTTAACATTCTGGACAGAAAAGGTGGGAGATAACATTGTTGTAGGGAAAGGATGAAGCTGGGCAGTTAATGTGAATGAGTAGAGTTGAGGTGAGGCAGTGAAGGGTGGTGGGGACAGGGGACGTGAGAGTAAGTGTGAGCTGTGTATGGAGGCACTTTCTGATCTGGTCCATTTTTGGAGTTGAGGAAGTGTGCTCCCAGAGTTGCCAGACCTGATGTCCCAAGAGAAGACACAAATCCAGGTTAAGGAAATTTTTCTGGATTTTAAAAACATAGTGCCCACTTGAGAGCTAAATCTAACCTCTGTACTCTCCATCGATGAATGATATAAACACTCTTTACAAATCAGAAAACTCAGCAGACAAAAAAAATAGTGATCTGTAGTGAGACCAGTCTCATATGGAGATGGCAGGCAGCTTCTCATGAACAAGGTGCATAAGACCAGGTGCAATGTGGCCACAGCCCTCTAATTATGAAGTAGGTCTTTCTGATGAGCACCCAGCATCCTGAAGCCATCTAAGAATACACCATGAGTCACCTCATTAGCATAACAAACACTCTAATAACTTAAGAAATTCCAAGGGCATTTGAAGCTCTGTGCCAGGAACTGGGCGCAAAGATCAGATATATACTTTATCATACTACACTATGAGATGGAGAAATAACATCACTAAAAGGGGTTAAGAGCCCAGGGGAATTGGGAGCTTTCAAATCTGGGCATACAGGTGAAAACAGATATGGACCTTGACCAAGTCCAGTGGCTCTAGAGAATCAGTGTGGTGTAGTGGTTAAGAGCAGAGCTCCAAAGACAGATTCCAGCTCTCTGCCTCTCACCAGTTGTAAGATTTTAGATAAGATGACTTTCTAGGGACTTCCCTGACAGTCCAGTGGTTAAGACTGCATGCTTCTACTGCAGGGGACAGGGGTTCGATCCCTGGTGTGGTCCGGAATCCCGCATACCACAGGGTGTGGCCAAAAAAAAAACAACAACAACAAAAATATGACTTTCTAATCTCTCTGGACTTATTTTCCAGTTGGTTTAATGGGGTTAACAATAGGCCTAGCCTCGAAGTCTTGTTATTAATATTTAACAAGATAGTCCATGAAATGTGCTTAAAACAGTGTGTGGTGTAGGGTAAGATAGTAGTATATATCATTATCATTATCATAGTGGAGAAGGCAGACATGGAATATCCGGGAAATAATAATTACACAATTTCCTGTGTAATCCGGGAAAATAAGTAAGTTGTATTACAGTTGTGTTTTTTAAATTATGGGTCATACTCATTAGTGAGTCATAAAATCAGTATAGTGAGTTGCCAGCAGCATTTTTGAAAAGTGCCAAAGAATGAATAGGCAACAGCAGAGAGCATCGCTTCCTAAAATATCTGTTTTCATCATGTGTGTGCATGTGTTTATATATAATATACTGAGGTACCATGGAAAACACATTTCTTCTTCTGAGGTGTTATTTCAATTTACTGAACTTTGAGCTCTTTGAAGGCAGGATGACACTTCAATCATCTTTCAATTCCTAGAAAATCAAGCATAGGACTAAGTGCAACACAGACATCAGTAAATCTGCTTTCAGTAAAAAGAGACTGATGGGTAGATAAATATAAGTGAATTATAGATGTCTTCCTTGAGTGCGGGATATAAACCAATGCTTTTTCAGTGTATAAGTGGAGACAGAAAACAGATAAGTCCTGGACACCATCTTCTAGCCCTGTATGTGTAAATAAAATATGAAAACCATGAGAATATGATGCAAGAGAATATGTTTTAGTTTATTCAACAAATACCAGATGAGTACCTCCTATGTAACTAGCACTATTCTAGGAATAGAGGGCAGAGTACTGAGCAAAGAACCTGTTCTGATGTAACATAAGTTCTGATGAAGATATAAAATAAACAATCAGATGTATAATATAACATCAGGAGTGATACATGTCATGGGGGAAAACAAGCAGGGGAAGGGGAAGAGTGGTGAGGTCAGGGAAGACCTCTCAGGGGTTGGTGTTTGAGCACAGGCCCAACTGAAATAAAGTGTTGATCCACACAGCTATCCTGGGAAAAGTGTTACAAGCAAAAGACATAAAAGAACAAATGTCTGGAGATGGGCTCATTTCAGACACTTGAGGAAGAGCAAGGAGGGTGCTGTGGTTGGAGATGAGAGAATGAAGATTGTGTGTGTGTGTGTGTGTGTGTGTGTGTGTGTGTGCATTCAGCTCCCAAAGTGCTGTGCATGATAAGCTAGGCTTGTTACCAAACCAAACTTGGGTCTGCTCACCCACACACAGTAAATCCAATCTACTGACGCTGGGTTGTGGTGAAGGAAAGCACAGCATTGACTGCAGGGCACCAAGCAAGGAGAATGGGCAGCTTATGCTCAAAAGACCAAAGCTCCCTGACGGTTTTCAGGGAAGGAGTTTTAAAGGCCATGTGAGGGAGGGGCTGCAGGGTACGTGATCAGCTCGTGCACAATTCTTGGATTGGTTGGCATCAAGGTGACGTTTCAAGCATCATCAACTTTCTGGTTTCAATCAGTCTAGGGTCTATGTTCTTGTGGTCAGCAGTTTTCATCTGGTGGGGGTCAGCTTCCTATAAAAACAACTTAGGAATGTATGTCAGACCTTCAACTATATCTTTCGGGGAACTGGGAGTTTGGTGATTCTGCTATGTGGTGGATTTATAGGCTAAATTGTTACCAGTTTCCCAGCCTAACTATTCTTTGTTTCTACATCTTCACATTCCTGATCATTAACCCCTGAGTCAGCCTTTTGAGACTCAAGGGAGGCATGGGAGACTAAAGAAAAAGTCTTTTACTTCAGAGGACAGGAACATGGGCTTATATACAGTTTCAGACAAAGAGGACAAAGAAGACCTTGGCAAGAAAGGAAATGTGTGTGCAATGAGCAACTGTTGTGTACTAATGACATGTATCCCCTCATTGAACACTCACAGCCACCAGGACAACAATAATAGCTAATAATGTATTGATCACTGCCTTCAGCACTTGTGTGTACAGACTCCTTCATAAGAAGCCTGTGATGTTTCAGATAGGAGGAAACAGGCTGAGAGATTCCAAGTAATTTTCCAAATGAGTTAAGCTAGCACGGGCAGACTTGGTTTTTCCAATGATCACTGTGTGATCTCACATTCCCATTGGCCCACCACACTGACTCTCTATTGATGAAACTTGGAGGGATAGTTCAGATTGTCAGACTTGGATAGATCTAGGAGGAGAGAGCAGGGCTGAAAAGGAAGGGCCAATTCAGGTAAGTAGCTTAGTCTAAAGTGAGGTGGGTGGATGGAGGTCCTAATATAGGGACTGCAGAGCCATGATAAGACACAGGACCAATTTCAGGTGGGTCCACAGGCAAGTCAGCTCCCTCCCTCCCTTTGTCAGATGCCAGCTACCAGCACAGTAGGAAAGGCACCTGCCTGAACTGTCATGGCCCAGAGGGGATTCACAAGCAGTGCACCTGCCCTCAAAGAAAGCTGACAACTTTTTGTTCAGGAGGAGGGATAAAGCTTAGGAACGGATCTGAAGGACCCAGAGTACTGGACTTCAGTGGTTGCCATAGAGACAGTAAGAGAGGACCAATTTGTTGCCTTCCCCTCCAGGCTGTCCTTTCTGGGCGGAATGCTGTGTGAGGACAACCTGTCAAGGGTAATTTCCATCACGTTCCCAGGCTGCCTCCCAGGTAACCTCGCACCAATGTCTGCTCTGGAGCCTGCACCTGGCAGGTGAGAGAATGTCCCACCTGCAGTGGATGGAAGGTGCTCCTGCCCTGTGTGCCTGCCAATGCAGGGAAGGACCTCCTCACCTCACCCAATGCATCCAAAAGGATGCAGAGGACCAAGAGAAGAACAACGTGTGTGCCGGAAGCCTGAGCACCACTGAAATGATGTCCTGTGGAAGATGTTCATAGAGTGGGCAATCAAAAATTTAATCTTCCACAAAAAGACTGTGGCCTTTGCCCTCGCTACTAGAAAGTGATCTCCAGGCCCTTGGGATATGCCTGGTAGTGGTGTCTTTGTTTGACTTGGGCCCTTGGGTCATACTGGTTAGCCTAAGAATGTGATATAGGGGCTTCCCTGGTGGTACAGTGGTTGAGAGTCCATCTGCCGATGCAGGGGACACGGGTTTGTACCCCGGTCCGGGAAGATCCCACATGCCACGGAGCGGCTAGGCCCGTGAGCCATGGCTACTGAGCCTGCGGGTCCGGAGCCTGTGCTCCACAATGGGAGAGGCCACAACAGTGAGAGGCCCGCATACCGCAAAAAAATAAAAAATGATAAAAAAAAAAAAAAAAAAGAATGTGATTTAGAGTGGGGCTGGCCACACCTGATAGTAACAATGTGATTTGAGGTGGAGGCTTTTGGTCATGGAATATCAGTCAGCCTCTGGAGGGGCTAGAGACTGAAGTCATGAGGGCAATCAACCAACCACGCCCACTTGATGGAGCCTTAATAGAGATTCTGGACACCAAGGCTCAGGTGAGCTTCCCTGATTAGCAATATTCCATGTGCATTGTCACATGGGGTAGTGCCAGGAGGGAAATGTCATCTTGACTCCTTGGGGAGGACAACTGAAAACTCCACATTTCATACCCTGTAGTCTCTGCCTTACATGCTTATTTCCCTGGCTGTTTCTCATCAGCAAGGACCAGAATCCAGAAACCATCCACCACTCTTCCTTTGCTCTCTCTGGTTTTTTCAAACAAGCCAAATTCACTGTTGACTTCTAAACTCCAACTTTGCTTCTCCCTTCCTGGAAAGCACTACTTCATTCCTCCCTATGTCTGGGTCCTTCCCATCATGTAAGCCTCTGCTCAAATGTCCTCTTCTTCCAGAGGGTCTTCCCTGACTTCATCTAACTTAGCCCTCCACCCCAGACACTTCCTACCACAACTCCCTGTGTTACTTTCTTCATTGCAATTATCACCAGCTGAAATTCTCTTGATCAAATCTTGATTCATGGGTTTAGTGTCCATCTTTCCACCCAGAATTAAGCTCTGGAAGAGCAGGTGCAGGAAGATCTTGTCCATAGCTATATTGCTAGAGCTAATATTAGTACCTGCCATGAAGTACAATGAGTATTTGCTGACTCAATGAATTTATTCCTTTCATGGGAGAGAAAATCAAAGACTAGAACAGAGCAGGGGCCCACCAGACAGCACACATCTCTACTCAGGGAGGCTAAGACGAGCATATGTCAACTGAAACATTTCCCTGGTGTGTCCAAGTTTCCTTGCCTTTTAAACAGACTTGAATTTTGTTTTAATTCAATGAGATGAATGTAAAGTTGTTCCAGACAACATTTAAACTTTGGATTCATGCTGAATACTCTTACTGTGAAGCCAGTAAGAGTCGATGGTGGTGGTAGTTTGGTTTGTTTTTGTTTTTTGGTCTTTGTTTTTGTGGGAGGGAACTTATCTGTTTGGTTGGTCGTGCTTGTTTTTTGGTTTGTTTGTGTTTTTGTGATGAAGTGGAAAAAGAAATGCATGATCAGAAGAGAAAGGTGTCAAAAGAAACCTTCAGCATGTAGGTGGAGGGAGATGAAGGGGGTAGATTAGTGATGTGTCTGGAACAAGCCTGTTTTCCAGGAGAAGTGCCTTCCCTGTGAATCCCCTTGCAGGTTTCTTTCCTTAGTGTGACCCCAGGGATTATCAAAGAAGGCAATGTGAATAAACCCCTGGCACAGGGTGGGGCTCCACAGGGACCTCCCTGGATCTGATCCCAGCAAGTGAGTCCAGAATTCAGATGCTGAAGCTTCCCTTGATTGGACAGGATTTTTGTACCTGTAATTTTTTGCAGAGTGGAGAAGAAGGCATTTGATAGTGAGAAGTGTGTTCCCTTTATGTACATTCCAAGAGCAGCAAACTAGCTTCTCTGGAGAGGAGGGTCCTTTCTGCTGCACCTCAGCCTGACAGAGACTCAAGATGACTTTCACCTCTACCTTGGCACATCATGAACAGAAGGTCAGGTCAAACTTTGGAGATGTACATATGTGATACACACACACACACACACACACACACACACACACACACACACACATTCTGTTGTTGGGAGCTTTTTTTTTACTCTTTTTCCTTTTTGATAAACTGTCACTTCATAAGGCAAAAGACAATGGGTGAGAGCCCCAAATTCCAACCCAACAAGGAATAAAAGTTCAAGGTCAACACAGACCACAGGAATGGCTTTTGGGCATGTCCTTTCCATCCCATTCTAGTCACTGTGATCACCTCCCCCTAATCCTGTCTTCCTTTCTTTAAAATAGTCTTATTTTGTTGGGTATCCACATCTCTCTCATTTTTTTCCCCTCAAAAACAACTTTCCCCAGCTCTAAGGCAGAACATGTGACTTCTCAACCAATCTCACCTCCCAGCCACAGTTACTGGTTCAGGAGTGACCACCCAATCCAAACTGGGTACTAGAACTGGGAAAATGTTACCTAGTGGCTTCTGGGGGAAAATGTGTCCTTTCTCTTCCAAGAGCTTTCCAAGGAGACACATCATCTCTCTCGTGGATCTGGATGCCTGTAGGTCTTGGGAGCTGCTGGCAACCAACTTGCAACCACCAGGGGGAGCGAGGAGAAGGCAGAGCAGAAGGAAAGAAAGAAGTCAGGTCCAGCTAACATCACTGAGCTGTGAATCACCCAATCCTGGGCCTCACAGCCCTGCAGAAACTTTGCATGAATCAATTTCCATTTATGCTAATAGAGTTGGCTTGTCTATTTTTTGCAGCCAAGTGCATCTGCATTCTACCTAATGCAACCACCTGGCTCCTGGATGCATTAAACTGTTAGCTTGGCATCATTCATTCATTCATTAATCCATTCATTCATCTGACAAACAGCTCACCTACTTTGCATCAGTGACTTAGTGGGAATAGAGTCCCCAGTAATACATGGCACCTAGTCTTTAAGCTCACAGTCTAGGGATAAATACAGTAAATTCTTATTAAAATAAAAAAGGATTCAGGATAGTGAGATAAGTGCCATAAGGAAGGTGATATAAGATACAGAGTGGGACACAAGGAATAGTAATCAACTGTACCTTAGTTGGGGGGAGAAATAGTCATATGGTCTTGAACACAGAGAAGACATCGTCTCCAGGCAGAAGGAGGGCAATGGTGCATCAGGTGGAAAAATTAGCATATTTAAAAGCTCAAAGGTGTGAAATTGCAATAAATAGCTCAAGGAACTATGAGCAGTTTGGTATGATTGGGGTGTATGGACATGAAAGAGAAACGTTGGGAGACAAAACTTAATGGCTAAGGAGGGGTGGATTTGGAGGGCTTTGCACACCACCGTTAGGGAGACAATGAAGGGCTCTAACAGTAGTTTTCCATTCTAAAGATGTTACCAAAGTCATCCTTCCCCCAGAAAGCCCTCCATGATTTTATGTACATTTTTCAATAAGCCCTGAAATGCATTCTATTCAATTTAGTGACACACAATGCTAAGGCGTGGTCCTGGGATACTAGATTCAGGAAAGTCAGGGACTAATAGACACTGGTCTACTTTTCCCTCTGGAGTAAGTGGGTGCTCCGTTAAGACTGGTCAGACTCCATTATGGACCTCTAGTGATCTCAAACTTATCCAATGGCATTTGCCTTTGAAATAAATTAAAGACTTCTTTGATTCATTATTATCATGAGGGTTGTTTGTGATGTAATTCCAAGGAGATTTTGGCAAGAAGGAAGCATTTATGCGTTTTGATGTGTTCAATTTTGCATTCATTTTATACGACACTAGTGTTGCCCACCTTAGAGTTTAGTACTGGACAAATTGCTAGATAATTAAGATTTTTATTATTCTCTTTGACAATTTCTCGATTCTTTTTCTCAGGACTCATGAGAGGTTAGCAAGCCCCATAAAAATGCGTGTGCCCTCCACTGGTCCTCTGCCAGGCTGGTCCTCCAAAGGATCCCTGAACACTCAAACCCCATTTCTGATGCAGTGCCTTTGCTCAAGCTGTTTTGTTTGCCAGGAATGTCCTGTTTTCTGTTTGCTCCTATGTTGTTATTGTTGTTTTTAATACCTTTATTAGAGTATACTTGCTTTAAAATGGTGTGTTACTTTCTGCTTTATGACAAAGTGAATCAGCTCTACACATACATATATCGCCATATCTGCTCCCTCTTGCATCTCCCTCCCACCCTCCCTATCCCACCCCTCTATGTGGTCACAGAGCACTGAGCTGATCTCCCCGTGTTATGCAGCTTCAAGGTCCATCTCTTTCCTGAGATCAGATTGTAAAAAAACACTAGGCTGGCAGTGAGAAGACCTAGTTGTGTGAGATTTGCAGAGTCACTTGAGATATTTGAGCCTGTTTCTCCAATTGTAAAATGAGAGCTTTCAACAGGTCAATTCAATATATAGGTATTAAGCAATTAGCTTATAAATAAGATTTTAATAGATGCTGACATACAGAGATATTATCTCTTTTGGGGAGAATTAGCAAACTGGATGGGGAAAGACAAATAGAGATGTATATAGAAATAATTACAACAGGAAAATACTCTTATACAATATGGGAGATTGTGTCAATGATTTCCAAAAATCCACAAAGCTGATATTCTGTATTTCTGTGCTCTCATAGGGTTGTTTTGGGTTTTTTTTAACATTTTATACTTAGTTCATCATACTGTTTAGATGGGTTAAACTTCTTTCCTCAACTAAACTAAACTATAAATAGATCTTTCAAAGAAATACATTTGCAATATGTTGTAGAGCTGACAAAGAGATTTCATTTGTGATAGCTAAATAAATCATCACATTAAATCAGTGAGCTAAATTAATCTTCTTTTACTGAGGAAGGAACTCTGAGAAATAAACCATCTTCTTATCCAATGTCATACAGATAAGTGGAAGAGCCACTGTCTAAGGGTCACTGGTTTTCCTTCTGTGCCATGATGCTTAGTCCTCATGACCTTAAACCAGGATTCTCTCTCTATTTCTCTCTCTCTCACTCACACACACACACATACACACATCTCTTCTTTACAGTTTTGTTAAGAAGCAACATTATGGAGAAGTACAATCCTATCCATATCACCTCCCTTTTCTACACTACTCTTATCCCCAAATGCCCCTGCTTCTTTCACTTTGTCTGTCTCATCAGAACAGGCCTTCCTCTCCTCTCTATAACTAACCCTTTGCCAAACATCTGAGCAATGCACTCCATCTCCTCCCACCCATATCAAGACTTTTCTCTCTTAATTCTTCCTTCTCAGTGGCTCTTCCTCTCCTCTCACTGAAAAATGTTCAGATGCCCATTCATCCAAACTGAACAACATGAAGTGACCACTCTGCACCAAGCCTTGAACTGAGTATTGGGGCAACAAAGATAAGACATGGTTTTGTCCTCAAAGAGCTTATCATCAAGTCTTGGGAGTCAGAAAAGAACACAGAATTAATTCACTCAAGGAAACTCTTGTTCTTACTAAATTTTGAGTGTAGACCAAGGGAAGATTGTAACGTAACAAACTGAAAACTGTGACAATCCTGGCCAAACACCCAACCACACACTCAAAACTGGTCCACTTGCTGCTTTCTATAAATGTCCCAGTGATGGTTTTTCCCCAAGCCTGACTGCATGGTGTTCTCTACACCTTAAATTGCTGGAAGAAGGGGGTGCCTTCTTCAAAGATCTTGGGCTCATCATCCCATCCTGTTCCCAAAAGTGCCCGACCTTCCTTATAATTATATAAGCATGTTTTATACCACCTACATCTTGCAAAGGGGATCAAGTTTCAGGGTTTGGCACACATACCTCTGCTTAGTCTCACATGATTTTGAAGACAAAGGGCTCCCTGTCCATGAACAAGAAAGAGGACAATGCTCCCTTTTTTTCTTTTCTTTTCTTTTTTTAAGTTATTTTTAGCATTCAGGATTTCTCTTTTAAATTTTATTTATTTATTCATTTATCCATTTTCGGCTGTGTTGGGTCCTCGCCTCTGTGTGAGGACCCTCTCCAGTTGCGGTGCACGGGCCTCTCACTGTTGCTGCCTCTCCCGTTGCGGAGCACAGGCTCCGGACACGCAGGCCCAGCGGCCATGGCTCACGGGTCCAGCCACTCCATGGCATGCGGGATCCTCCCAGACCAGGGCTCGAACATGTGTCCCCTGCATTGGCAGGCAGACTCTCAACCACTGTGCCACCAGGGAAGCCCAATTCTCCCTTTTTAATTTACTGTCCTGCCAACCTGCTCCCCAACTTCCTCAATGAAAAATCTTTGATGGACTGGTCCCCTTTACATTGTAATTTGTGATGTAACAACTCCAAGGTACAAGCAGTAATTACTTTGTAATTATTAAGTACTTAGAGACATCAGAGTATAACTCATGTGGGGATAGGGTCATTCACTTATTAGTAGCACTGAGCTGCCTTTTTAAGAATAATAGACCCACCATTGTGGTTTGATGCATTGAGAGTTTTTCCTGCTCAACCAAAGTCCTTGTGGCATAAGATTAGATACACCAACAACAGCTATTTTAATTATAGGTAGTCTTCTGACCAAAGACTAGTGGATGGCCAACCATTTCACCTCATATATAACATCTACAGCTATGATAAAGGCTGAAAGAATAAAGATGGTGTACCACAGAAGCATATAATAGGAGGCCTGAACTATTCTAGGGAAGGGAAAGGAAGTGAGAGAAAACAGTTCAAGCTGAAAACTGTCAAATAATGGGAATTAGCCTGAGAAGGGAGAAGGGGGCTTTCACACAGAGGGAAAGCATGGTCAAAGCCCTGGGGGAGGAAAAAACATGGCACTCCAGGAACTTCCAGACAGCCTGTGGGACCAGAATGAAGTGAGCCAGAAGGCAGTGGTGAGCTCAGAGGCTGAAGCCAGGTCAGGGTAAGGGTTAGGGTTAGGGTTAGGCAGGAGCCAGGTGAATTCCTTAGCAGCCAAACTATGGATTTTGGACCTGACCTTAAAGAAATAGAAAGTCATTTAAGGAGTTTGGGCTGAGGGTACTATAATCAGATTTCCTGTCTGAAAAGATGACTCAGTCTGCTGCACAGGAAAGTAGATCAGGGGAATTGGCTAGAAGGCAATCAGTTAGAAAGACATTACAGACTTTAAGGGGAGGAAGAGGGGAGCTGGACTATACCTGGTTGGGGGAGGGGGTAGGAATTAATAGCAGCCCGATGCCACTTACAGGCAGAGCGACATGGCCTGTTCTGTCTGACGTCGGCCCTGCACTCTTTCCTATTAATCACCATCGAGTGGGTCTACAGGTAATCCCTGAGCTCTTCTGAGAGCATACACACTTACATTTGCTCCTTTCCATCTAATCTGAAGCACAGATTAGACGGGAAGAAGCATGTTAACCCTTTGGTATAAGACCTGGAATATGGGCATACAGGCTCAGCAAATACTGGCCGGCATTGCTTCATTCTACTCCCTGTCTTACCTGCATCACAGCTCTGAGCTCCGTGAGAGGAAAAGTGAGGCTCCTGTATCTCTTAATCTCCGGCACTGGGCATGGTCTCTGGTGTATATCAGGTTATCAGTAAGTTCTTGCTGAATAAATGAATGAACTGAATTAAAACCGTTGTCAAGTTAAGAGTTTTGGCTTTAGAACCTCCTGTTCCCTTTTTCTGCACTCTAAGGGGTCCAGGGCACTCAAAATCAAGTCCCTAAAATATCTATTAAAGGCCATCTAGGAACTTCTGAAGAGCAGGGATTATCCCTGCTCAGGGTCTGTGAAAACCCAGAGGAGGGGCCTCCCACAGAACATAGCCAAAGATGGGGTTCTCGACAAGGTCACTTGAGGACAAGGTTGCCCAAGGCAATGGGGCTGGTACAGGAAGAGGTGCAAAGAGCAGGAAGGCAGTGCACAGCCTCAAGTCTTCAGGACAGTCAAGTGAATGAGGCTGGAAGCTTAACAAGCTGAGAGCAGTGTAAGATATGAGGTGGGGGATGAGATCGTCAAGGTTTCAGAACTGAGACCATGACAGCTAGCAGGGTGGACCTGCCCCGATGCACGGTGACCGTGGTACAGGCATAGCAGGCTTGCAGCCTGGAGAATTGTCGTGCATGCAGATGTGGGTGCAGGGCTGGAGTGTCCTTTCCATGAGAAGGATGCGGCTCCCATCACTGGGATGCAGGCCTCTGGGACTGGGTACCATGGTGGAACAAATGCATAGAGAAACTTCTCAACCTTCTCAGAGCTCACTTGTGCCATTTCTACACTGTGATCCAGAAAGCTGCAACTCTGCCGAGGGAGAAAGCAAATACGAAAGAGTTTAAAAGCTTTGATATTTTATTCCTTTGTGAATTTAGTGGAACTCCTTAGGTGAAATTTGTTTTCACACGTCACTAAATTATGGATAGAAGCTGAAGAAGTACACAGGGAAAGGTATCCTCTGTCAGGATGTTCTGAGAAAAGCAGGAAGCCAGTCAGGAGGAACACTGATGTGAGAAGTTTCAGACCAGGGAGGTGTAGTCAGGAAGAGGGCCCGAGAAACTCTTATATATCCCCAAAAGTGTTCAAGGGCCCCAACTGAAAGTCCTTCCTGTCACAGATGGAGGACTGGGAAAGGAAGATGGGGAGGAAGACTTGGGGTCACCAGTGCTCGCAAGCCAGCAAGCTCTGTGTATAGGACATAGACTCTGAGGTCAGACAGGCCAGAGGTCAAGTCACTGTGGAAATAGCCCAGGCATCCCTAACATCATGACCCTTCGGCCACCTTCTCTGTGAAGTCTGGGTGACTAAAACTGTTCAGCAAGATTATTTGAATATGAAAAGAGATAAAGGATGTAAAGCAACTGGCATGGTGCCTGGCCCACTTGAGATATTCCCAAGGTTCATACATTTAATAAGCATTTAAGGCTTCCCTGGTGGCACAGTGGTTGAGAGTCCACCTGCCGATGCAGGGGACGCGGGTTCGTGCCCCGGTCCGGGAAGATCCCACATGCTGCGGAGCAGCTGGGCCCATGAGCCATGGCCGCTGAGCCTGCGTGTCCGGAGCCTGTGCTCTGCAACGGGAGCCGCCACAACAGTGAGAGGTCCGCGTACCGCAAAAAAAAAAAAAAAGCATTTAATGAGCACCCACTCACCCACTATTTACCAGGCCATGTTCTAAGTATAAAGAAGGTAGTAGTTAGCAAAACAAAATTCCTGTCCTCGTGAAGCTTATACTTGAGAGAGGATAACAGAAAAAAAAAGGTAAGCAAATAAGTTATAGGTAGGGAGCAATAAATGTCATAAAGGTGTAAAGTGATGTAAGCATTTTTATGTAGGACGGATGGGAAGTGATCAAATTTGAGCAAATATCCAAATAAAGATGAGGGACAGAACCATGCACAGAACTGGAGGAAGAGCATCTGAGGCAAACAGAACACCAAGAGCAAAGATCCTGAGATGGGGTGTACTTGGAGTGTCCAAGCAGCTGTGGTCAGAGCTTCTTCCCCTTCTTCTGTTCCTTCAGGATGACTTCTGTTCCATCAGCCGTGTCCGTCAGACCTCTTGGAGAGATGCATTCCAAACCCACCCCCTTTATCTGCAAGCAGAGCATTGGCCTCCTTCAGAGAGGCAGGCTTCTCTCAGAGAACTAACCTGTCTCCAGGCCCAACGCCTGGCAGTGGGCAGGCAGACCCCATGCCAGGTGGGACTCCTGGTTATCACAGCCTCTCAGGGTTGCTTCTGGGGTACACGCCTCGGGAGGGAGGGAGATTATCCACAAGAAGTAAGTGTGAGATGGAAGATGGAGAGAGAGTGGGGAAGGCGACCAAGAGGTCCACAGACACACCCCAGGGAGGCTCTCCCCGCACTGTTTAATGGAAAAGGCAGAAGGGAAGTGTGGAGTATTTTCTTTTGCGTTGTTGGCTTTGGAGAGCTAAAAAAGAATCCACCCCTTATGATTCTAGCCCAGCTTGCAAAACGTTTTGTTATTTTAGCTCTGAGTCTGTAGTTAGCAGATTGTCAGTTTGGCCTCACAGTGATGTGACAGCCAAAAAAGCTTAAACATTTTAATTTCCTGAGCAGGTGCAAGTAGCAGGATTGGTTTTAGAATCCCAGCAGAAAAAAAAAATGGAAATGGAGAAGGAAAGTGGGACCAGTGTTTTGCGCTTGTGTGTGGTGGAGTGGAATGAGGTAGGAGGGGAGGGGGAGATGAAGCCAAACCAAGGGGAATCTAAGCACATGAGAGAAGAAACACAAGAAATAGAAGAGGGCAGTAGCAGAAGGGGTCGGAGGTTACTGCAGAGAAATCACTAGAACTCTGCAGTTCAAAGGGAAATGGTTCTTCTCCTGATTTGCTCCCCTGCTAGGCACAGTTGCATGCAAGATCAAGGTCATCATCAACCCACAGAGTGCCCTTGTGAAACTGTGAAAAATGCTCTTCCCTCAGCAGACATGGTCACTGCTCTGACTGCTTGTCTTGGTGAGCTGAGCATGGGCTGCATTTCACCCCCATGCATGTTCTGTTGTGCAGATCACAAATGTACACCTTTACCTGGAGATCCTGTTCATACTATAAAACTCACTTTAAGTAAGGCAGCAGGACTTTGGAATGTTGAGAAAGAAGGAAGCAGTGAATGGGGAGAGGGGGAAGCAGCGGTTAAAATGATGCAACTCTACAGACTTGGCTACGAGAATGTCAGATAGTTCAGGCACCAAGGCCACATCACAAAGGGAGGAACAAATTTCCTAGCATGGAGCCAACAAGTCGGTGGGAAGAGTCAGGACGCCTGCCCAGGCCCCATGCTCTGTGACTGCCTTTCTACCACACTCAGCTTCACACAGACAGTAGATGAATGAATACCTTTCTGAATGCATACATCTTAGCCCATCCCAAACTTCCAGTGATGTGGGAAGGGAAGGAATGCTGAGATAATGTAATGACTATCGCACATGTGCCTGAAGGCTGCATTTGCGCTAATTGATTCAGCAGGGACTCCTGCATTCACTATGTGCTAAAGATTCTGCTAAGGGTTGGTCGTGTAACAGCACTAAGATCATCACGATCCCTTTCCTCAGGTGGTTAGTGTGATGATTACAAGAGATAAAGCAAAAGCAGTACACAAAGTGGTTAAGAGCACCAACTGGCGCGGTAATAATAATAACAACGGTTCCTGCCTTATGTAATTGTTTAACGTCTAAATTTGATAGGATGGGCAAGTTAGCACCGTGCATGGCTCAAAGTAGTTTCTTAATAACACGTTATCTTTTCCTATTTTTTTCCTCCTCCCCAACTCTAGATATGAGAAGAAACACCCAGTTTCAGATGTATAAAACTAGAAGAGTGTTGCTCTCACCATTATAATAAGAAAAAAGCCCTTTAATTTATTTTCTTGAACTCATTAGATAACTGAGGTCATAGGGCAAAAAAATGAGACTTTGGAGAAAGAGTCACCTACGAAAAGAAACAGGACCCAATGAGACACTACTACTGAATGCCAATAAGAAGATTCAGCAAGAAAATTTTGATGAATTACTAAGATCTGAATGAGCTCTAGTGTGAGAGTGTGAAGCCCCTGCAGCACAGACATAGAGAGGTCCAAACCTCTCGAAGGCTTTTCTTCCAGGACCCCACCAGCTGCTCACATGTTCGATCAGGGAGGATCCTGAGAATGCCCCACCATGAAGCTGTTTGGGGGGTGCTAGACAGTAGGCACTATCTGAGGTCTGTCCACATCCATTTTTCAATCCTTCCTACAGAACAAAAACCTTAATCTGTAGTAGAAAGGGCAAAAAAAGCAGTATTCTGAGAAAACCTACCACAGCAGAGGAAGGAAACAGGAAGAAACAATCTACCCATGGAAGACAGGCACTGATACATGTTAGCCCACCATTACCTCTGATAAAGGACATCTACAAACAAACAAACAAAAATTAACTCTACACTTAGCTTCATACGTAATGGTGAAGGATTGAATTATTTTCTCCTAAAATTGGGAACAACCCAAGGATGTATGTTCTCACCAATTTTATTCAACATTGTACCAATGGTCTTGGTCAGAGAAACAAAGCAAGAAAAAGAAAGGAAAGGCATACAGATAAACAAAAGAAGAAATAAGCTGTTTCTATGCACAGATTACATAATTTTCTGTATAGAAATTTCCCAAGAATCTAGTTACTACAACTAAACTAACCCTAAACAGTGAGTTTACAAAGGTCACAGAAAATAGGATCAATGTACCAATATTCTATGATGATACTGTATATGATTGACAAGTTGAACCTGTAATTTATATGGACAAGCAAAGGAACTGGAATAACCAGACGCTATTCTAAAAATGAACAAAGTTGGGCTATTCATGCTACCTGATAATATAAAGCTACAATGATAAAGACAGTATTACTGGAAAAAAGATAGAAGAGAACAGAGTGCTCAGAAATTGACTCATACTTCTATGGTTTTTGACAAAGGTACAAAGAGAATTTAATGAAGACAGGATAATGTTTTGAACAAATGATCCTGAAACAACTGGATATCCAAATCAAAAAAGTAAAAAGAATGAAATCTTGATTTATATCTTATGCCCTATACAAAACTTATCTCAAAATGGATCATAGACCTAAATGTAAAACCTAAAACTAAAAAACTTCTAAAACAAAACATAGGAGATAATTTTCATGACCTTGAGTTAGGCAAATTTTTGTTAGATACCATGCCAAAAGCATACTGAGTAAGAAATCATAAATTGAATTTCATCAAAATTAAGAACTTCTGATGTTTGAAAGACACACTTAGCAAGCCACAGTTTGCAAACAATATTTTCATTTCACCCATCTGATCAATAATGTAGGGTATCAACACTATATAAAAATTCTCAAAATTCAAATGAAAAGTATAAACCCAATATATATAATAGGCAAAACTTTAAACAGACATTTCACCAAAAAAAAAAAAAATACAGATTACAAATAGCACATGCAAAGATGGTCAACATAATCATTCAGGAAATGCAAACTAAGGGAATTCCCTGGCGGTCCAGTGGTTAAGACTCGACGCTTTCACTGCCATGACCCTCGGTTTGATCCCAGGTTGGAGAACTAAGATCCCACAAGCCACACGTTGCAGCCAAAAAAAAACCCCAAAATAAAAAGCAAGCAAACAAAAGAGAAAATGCAAACTAAAACCACAGTGAAATACCACTAAATAGCTATTAGAATGTCCAAGAACCATATACTGTAGCAGAACGATGGCTCCCAAAGATGTCCACATCCTAATCCCTAAAACCTGTGAATATCTCACACTACAGGGCACGTGGCTTTGCAGTTATTTCTGCAAGAGAAACAGAGAATGATTTCTTGTCCCCTGACTTTGGTTTGGGCCATGTGACTTGCCTTATCTAACAGAATGTTAGTGCACATGAAGTGATCCAAGGCTTGAAAAGCACGTTTCTGCTTTGCTTGCTCTCTGCGTCTCTGCCATCACCATGAGAAAAACGTGCTGGTCTCTAAAAAGGATAATAGACTCATAGAGCAGAGCCCAACTTAGATTAGCCACCTTACAAATCCATGAGGATGAATGTTTGCTTTAAACCACTTAGTGTTTGGGTAGTTTTTTGCACAGCATATTTGTAGTTATCCAATAAACTTGAGCAGGCAAGGCTTTCTGAAGACGTATGATTTGCTGTGGAACATAATATATTGTGGTTGAATCAGAAATATATATATTGGAATTCTGGCTCTTTGACGATAAACAAGCTTTTAAAACTCTCTTAGCCTTTGTTTCTTTGCCTAGTAAGTTGGATACTATAATAGAATTATGTGAGTATTATTTGTGATGCAGTATATTTAGAACAGAGTGGGGTCCTATACCTAAGATGTGTTATTTTATGTTGGCAGGCTTTGAAAAGAACAAGAAAGGCTTTTGGATCCCATTAATACTATTAATAAACAAGGGAGAGAATGGGAAACCTGAAGTTTATTGACTTAACTTCAAACTGGATTTCTGATTGACTCCCAATGAAATGTCAGAACAAATCTTTGCTAATGCAGGGTAATGTGAAATCATTCCATGCATTAATCATCTTGAAAAGAAAGGTATCAAAGCAGGTGTAGATCAAGAGTGGCAGGCCGTCCCATGGAGCTGAAAGTATTGACTTGTGGCAGCCACTTCCCTAATAGCACCCACCTTGTTTTTTGACTCTCATGCTGCCATTGAGCATATTGAAAACACGGGCTTTGCTTAGTGATGCATTTCCCAAAGTGTGATCTGTGGAACCATCAATCCTTCCTTAGGTTGTTACTAGATATTTCATGGGGAAAAATTAGTTCTATATTCAAAGCGGTTTTAAAACGTGTGGCCTAAACAAAGTGTTACTATATTTATATGTTCAGTGCATCTCTATTAGAGCAGAATAAAGGTGAAAGTTGAATACAGCATAAAACATTGCCCACATTTATTGACCATGAAAGCATTTTTTTCTGAGGTGCATCTTGAGGTGCTATGTTTTGGAGAACATATTTACATAGACACTGGGTTTATAAAAATATCACGGTGGGATACTCAAGAGAATCTGGCCCAAAAATAGATGATTTCCTCAATAACCATAAAGCACAAGAACATTCTTATAGAAAGATAAATTTAATAGTCTATGTTTTTAGTACCTAAAGAGAAATCAGGATAAATCTAATGAAGATTAAGCAGGGCCGTTAAGAACTTTGAGTATAATAATGTCTATAATTTATTGGTCATCTCTCAGGTTCCACACAGACTAAGAAACTTTATATGTATTATCCCATGTATTCCTCCCATGATAACCCTGAGAAGTAGAAATTATTATCCCTATTTTACACACAAGAAAATTCAAAGTGTTTATGAAATTCTCCTAAGGTTATACTTAGTAAATGGCAAAGAGCAGGCAGTGGCAATTTCATTAACAATTTCTTCACTCATTGGGTCTCCAGCTTGTGTCTTTAAACACACCAAAGTGCAGTTGTTCAGAAACTTCTCCCAAACTTAATTAGTTGACTGTGATCTCCCAAAATACACATGCAGACACACACACACACAGACAAATGTCTTGGATCTGGCAGCAAAAGAAGGTCCCATATCCCCCAAGTAGTCATGGATAAGGTGATGGTTGTGGATGAAGAAAGAAATAATGATCAAAGTCCATGAGCACAAATTATGGGAAGACCTCACTCAAGAGAAAGATGGCAGATTGTGGGTAATAACTCAGCTACCACAAGGAGTCTTGGAATAACGTTAACAGTGATCCTTCCAACCACCAGGCTCTCCCTGAGTAAAGGGTCTTCTCCCATCTTCATCAATATTCCTAGGAAAATATTTCAAGTTCCTTGTTGGTAATACCCTCCTTTTTTCCCTTAGCTCCACTCCTTAGCTCTCACATTTTAGTCTCAAATTTTTTTTTTCTCCTTCTACCTCTATAGTGTTTGCCTATTTTTCAAATTTGATTTCCTACTTACCAAATTAGTTCTCCCTATCTCAGAATCAGGGAAGTTGAGTATTCAAACCCTACCAGAAAGTATTTGGAAATAATTTCAATTTAAAATGTCCATATTAGAAAAACCTAATTTAAAATGTCAATTCTTTGATTTCCTTACTGTGTATATTGAAATTCTTCCCCATAATTGCATTTCAATCAATATCTCCTTTGATTTACAAAAGGAATTTGTTAAACTCTAAATTATGGAGGGAGTTCACCCAAGAGGTGATGAGGGTAAGTATACTTGGGCAGTGGTAACAGGCCTAGAAATGAGAATATTTGAGAAGTATTTGGGAGATAAGATAGGCAGGACTAGATAACTGGTTACTTCCATATTTCTAGCCTGGGTGCCTGGTTAGATGCTGGCACCATCAACTGAAACAAGGATGGAATCTCATTCAAAACATGTCCTGGGAGACTTCCCTGGTGGTCCACTAGTTAAGACTCTGCACTCCCAATGCAGGGGTCCAGCTTCAATCCCTGGTCAGGGAACTAGATCTCCCATGCCACAACTAAGAGCCCGCTTGCTGCAACTAAGAGCCCACCTATCGCAAAGAAGATCCCGCACAAGGCAAAGAAGATCCTGCATGCCACAACTAGGACCTGGTGCAGCCAAATAAAAAAATAATAATAATAATGGAAAAGAATTAAAAAGAAATAATGTCCTGTCTAAATCCTTGAAAACTCTAGAACGTTGGGGTAGGCTGTCCAGGGGTAACAAATTCATGTATCATCAAAAAAATCTCAAGCAGGTAAAACAATTAACCAGGTCATGACTACTCCTCAGAAGTCCAACTCCACCCCCCAACTCCCTTCTCCTGGGAGGACCCATTATTCCAGGGTTTACCAACAGAAAGACCTGTCCACTCCATCCATCATTTAAGTACTTGTGGTTGGTTGCCAGTATAAATAGGTTTATAATCTTTCCATTGGATGAAATGACATCTTTTCACTGTGCTTAACATCTGGCTATTCTAACAAAGCATATAATTGTACTTAATGGATAAGAGTGTCTGATGGATTGCAGCCAGGTGTCTGGATAAGAGAGTAAAGGCAACTTGCAGTGATCTGCCTGCTAAGATTCCAAGGCAAGGGAAAAGTGGCCTTTCTCATCCAGGTGTCTTGTTTAATGTACATACCATATCCAGTAAAAACGCTTACTAAACCTCCACACTGGAATGCACAGCATATTAGGTCCCAGAACACACTTATGTCTACCTCTAAAAGCTCTAAATCCAGAGGGGAAGGCAGGCAAATCAACAGCACTAACAGCATGACAAAAAATAGGGATATAAACCACAGAATGTAGAAGCACCCATTAGGGCCACTCAGATGAGTCTGAGAAAGTAGGACATCAGATGGGGTTTAAAGGAAGAGTAAAAATTCAAAGAATCAGCAGTGTCTACTGAAACAAAGAAGTGGAGGAGAAATTTGGGCAGAGGCAGCAGCACATGTAAAATTATGTAGATCTGAAGGAGCATGATACTTTGGGGGACTATACACAGGTCCATAAGTCAGGAAAAAAGTGTGCTTCTAGGGCCAGAGAAGAACCCTGAAGGTTAGCCAGGTCTGGGTCACTGAAGGCCATAAGGCCTGAGGGAAGGCTTTTGAATGATATTCTGCAAGATCAGGGGGACCATTGAAGGGTGGTTTTAAGCTCCAACACAAAGGGAATCCACATGGGTGATAAATGTAGAAAGAAAGGATCTCTATGCACTGAGCCCTAAAGCAGACCAACTTTCAGAAATCACAGATGTGAAGAGGAACCAGCAAAGAGGAATAGGAGGATAAAATCATCTCAGACAAGGGGAACACAGGAACCTAAGGCCCCAGGTGAGAACCAGCCCTCTCCATTTGGGAACCTCCAAGATGTTGATGTGGGTGAAGCTGGTCCATAAGTATGAGTATGTGGGGGAGGGGCTGGAGAGACAGGCAAGAACGACAGCAGGGACAGCTTTGTTCATGGAGAGGAAAGCCAAAGAACAGGACTCTCCTCCCATAATTTCCTCCTATTTCCTGTAATTCATGAAATATCCTAATCTTCACATTTGTTATTTTAGTCATTACAACAATGCAATCATTTGAAGTGATCATTCAGGTATTGTTACTCTACTCCACAAACTGATCATCTTTTCGAACAATTTTTTTGTGCTCATGGATCTGTGGATTAAGAATTCAGATATGTTGTTTTGTACAACAATATTTAGGGCATTACCTTGGATAACTCAGCAGACGGGGACTTGAATTATCTGGTGGCATCTTTAGTCACATATCTTGCAGTTGATATTTCATGTTGGTTGGGGGCCTCAGTTAGGGCTGTGAGATAAAACACCTACAATAGACTGCTCCATGGACCCTTTGTTTTCTCATATTGAGGTGGCCTCAGAGCAGTAGTAGTAGTTTTTATATAGAAGCTCAATATTCTAAGCACTAGCTCATGTTCTAGCTAAGAAGGCAAATGCCTCAAATGTCATACAGCATCAATTCTACCACATTCCATGGGTTAGAAGTGAGTCACAAGCATACCCAAACTCAAGATGAGGAGAAATAGATTCTACCTTTTGATGGGTGAGTGGAAATTTCTATAAAAACATATGGAGAAAGAAAATTATCATAAAATTCTTTGGAAAATATAGCCTGCCACATGGTGGACTGTTGGAATTCTTCCAAACCTCTTGTACCATCAATTTGGCAACCCATTTATTGTCACTAGTTTCATTGTTTCAATGAGGAAACCAAGGTCCATAGAATTTAAATTTCACCGTGAGAACTAGAGCGGAGCAGGGATAGACCTTGAACCTAGGTCTGTCTCATTCCAGAAACTGTAAACTCCTCTGTGAGCCATACTGAAAGTATTAAAGCTAATAGTGAAATGTTTAATAAGACCAAGTATTTATTATCTAGAAAATTAAAAAACAAAAAAACAGTAACAGTGTATATCAGGGGTCCCCAACCTCTTTACCACAGACCAGTACTTTTCCATGGCCTGTTAGGAACTGGGACACACAGCAGGAGGTGAGCGGTGGGCAAGCGAGCAAAGCTTCATCTGCCACTCCCTGTTGCTCCCCATCACACGCATTACTGCCTGAACCATCCTCTCCCCCAATCTGTGGAAAAAATTTTCTTCCATGAAACTGGTCCCTGGTGTCAAAAAGTTTGGGGACCGCTGGTGTATATGACTTAGGTTAAATGGACAAATGCCCAGAAAGACATAAACTACTGAAATCCACAAGAAAAAATTAAAAATTTGAATAGATTCAGTAAAAGACAAGTTAAATTAACAATTTTTAAAACATCTACAAAAAATCCCAGGCTCAGGTGAATTCTACCAAACATTAAATAATTATTACCAATTCTCACAAACTCTTCCAAAAGAATAGACTAGAAAGGAACATGTCCCAACTCATTTTTAGAGACTAGTGTGACCCTGATAGGAAATTTTAAAAAAGATGATACAAGAAATAAATCTACAGATTAATATCTCTTATAAATATAGACACAAAAATTCTCAACAAAATACTAGCAAACTGAATCCAGCAACATATGTAAGGGATTATATATCATGACCAAGTGGGACTTATCCCAGGAATTCAAAGTTGGTTTAACATTTAAAAATCAATTAATGAAATACACAATATCAATAAAGAACCAAAATCACAGAGTCATTTCACTACATGAAGAGAAAACATTTTATAAAATTAAATTTATAATAAAAACACTCAACTAACTAAGAATACAAGAGAACTTCCTCAAACTAATAAAGGACATGTGTGAAAACTCACAAGTAATATCCTTAATAGTGAAAGATCAAATGCTTTCACCCAAAGATCATGAACAAGAAAAGGATGTTTGCTTTTACTACTTATATTCAATATTGTACTAGAGGTTCTAGTCAGGGAAATTAGTCTAATATGTATATGGAATCCAGATTGGAAAGGAGGAAATAAAACTGTGTTTGCAGATGACCTCATCCTGTATATAGAAAATGCTAAGGAATCCACTTAAAAACTATTAGAACTGATAACAAATTCAGCAAGTTCACAGGGTACAAAATCAACATTCATAAAGCAGTTATAATTCTATACACTAGCAATGAAAATTTTGAAAATTAAATAAGGAAACAATTCCATATATAACAGCTTCAAAACAGAATAAAATATTTAGGAATAAATTTAACAAAAGTGCACAACTTGTACACTTAAAACTACGAAACATTGTTGAAATAAATGAAAAAAGTTCTATATGTGGAAAGACATCCTATGTTCATGGATTGGAAGATTTAATATTGTTAAAATGTTGGTACTCTCCAAATTTATCTACAGATTCAGTGCAATCTCTGTCAAAATCCAAGCTGACTTCTTTGCAGAAATGGATGAGCTAATCCTAAAGTTCATACAGAAATGTCAAGGACTCAGACTAGCAAAGCAATCTTGAACAAGAACAGAAGAGAAGGACTCAAACTGGCCAATTTTTAAAATAACTACAAAGCTACAATAATCCAAACAGTATAGTACTGGCATATAAATAGACATAGAGATAAATGGAATAAAATTGAGAGTCCAAAAATAAACCTTCATACATGTAGTAAACTAATTTTCAACAAAGGTATCAAGACAATTCACTGGGTAAGGAATAGCATTTTCAGCAAAAGGTGCTAATATAATTGCATATCTACAGGTAAAAGAATAAAGTTGAACTATTTCTTCACACCATAACCAAAAATTGACTCAAAATGGGTAATAGACCTACATGTAAGAGCTAAAATTATCAAACAGGATCTTCATGACCACGAGTTAGACAAATTCCTCTTAGATTTGACACTATAACCTCAAGTGTTAAAAGATAAATTAGACTTCATAAAAATTAAAGCTCTTGTGCTTTAGAGGAAACCATTAAGAAACTGAAAAGACAGCACACAGAATGTGAGAAAATATTTGCAAATACTATATATAATAAGGGACTTGAATCTAGAATATACAAATAATTCTTACAACTAATATAAAAAGACAAGTAACCCAATTTAAAGATGTGCAAAGGATTTGAATAGTCATTTTTCCAAGGAAGACACATAAATGCCCAATAAGTACATGAGAAGATGCTCAACATAATTAAACATCAGGGAAATGGTAATCAAAACCATGATGAGATACATCTTCACACCCATTAGGATGGTTACAATCAGAAAGACATAATAACATATGTTGGCAAGGATGTGAAGACATTGGAACCCTGAGACATTGCTGGTGGGAATATAAAATTGTGCAGCTGCTCTAGAACAAAAAAGTTTGGCAGTCCCTTAAAAAGTTAAACAAAAATTATTTGACCCAGCAAATCTACTTCTAGGCATTAGCCAAGAGAAATGAAAACATATGTCCACACAAAAACCTTGTGCAACATATGTTCATAGCAGCATTATTCATAATAGCCAAAAAGTGAAAACAATCGATGAATCGATAAGTAAAATGTGGTATGTCCAAACAACGGAATATTATTTGGCAATATAAAAAAATGAAGTACTAATACCTATTACAACACTGATGAACCTTGAAAATATTTCACTAAGTGAAAGAAGCCAGATAAAAAAGATGACATAGTATATGATTCCATTCATATGAAATGTCCATAATATACAAATCTATAGAGACAGAAATTATATTAGTAATTGCCTGGGGCTGTGGGAGGGAGGGAGTTTGAAAGGAAATGGGAGTGATTGATAATGGTTACAGGATATCATTTTGGGGTGAAAAAATTTTCTAGATTTGTGGTGATATTTACACAACTCTGTGAATATACTAAAAACTATCAAATTATACATTTTAAATGAGTCAATTGCTAAGGTATGTAATTATAGCTCAATAATGCACTCATATTAAAAACAACAAAAAGCCCAAGTTGTTGACTAAATTAATTTTTATTTTTTGAAGTTTGTCTGACTCTGATTTTGACTGAGAGAGCCCCTCCCCTACCAGAAGCAACTGTTTGCATCTGAGGGCTGCAAATTTTGGCAACTGTAAACATTAGAAACCTAGAGAAAATGAGTCCTGTTTTTATTTTATTTTTGTTTTTATTTTATTTTTTTTGCAGCAAAGTGATTCAGTTATACATATATATACATATTCTTTTTCATATTCTTTTCCATTTTGGTTTAGTACAGGATATTGAATATAGTGCCCTGTGCTATACAGTAGGACCTTGTTGTTTAAGTATTTTATATACAGTAGTTTGTATCTGCTCATCCCAAACTCTTAATTTATCCTTACCTCTCTCCCTTTTCCCTTTGGTAACTATAAGTTTGATTTCAATGTCTGTCAGTCTATTTCTGTTTTTGTAAATAAGTTCATTTGTATAATATTTTAGATTCCACATATAAGTGATATCACATGGTATTTGTCTTTCTCTTTCTGACTTACTTCACTGCGTATGATAATCTCTAGATCCATCCATGTTGCTGCAAATGGCATTATTTCATTCTTTTTTATGGCTACGTAATACTCCATTGTATATATGTACCACATCTTCTTTATCCATTCATCTGTCGATGGACATTTAGGTTGCTTCCATGTCTTGGTTATTGTAAATAGTGCTGCTGTGAACATTAGGGTGCATGTATCTTTCTGAATCAGAGTTTTCTCTGGATAGATGCCCAGGAGTGGGATTGCTGGATCACATAAGTGTGGTTTTTAAGTTAACCTTTCATCTTATTAAAGTCCTCATTTGCTTCCTTTCCCCCCCTAGGCCTGCCTCAATCTCCTTTTGGCCCTAAGGAGGGTCTGCACTATACAGCTGGCAGAACTGCCAGGTCAGGAGACTGAGCAGGTGCCTGCTTGCATGTGGGATCTCCCTTTGGAACACCATCAGGGGACTCCAGAGCGCTGGATGGCAGCAGTGTATGTGCATGCCTGGAAGCCAAGAGACCCTGCTCTGGCCAAGCAACTCTGAGCCTGCCTCAACACTTCTCTGGACGTCCCTTTCCTTTTTTTATTATTATAAATGCTATGTCACGGTCCAGCTACGTCACAGGACCAAAGTATGTGAAAGTGATTAGAACACATTTAAATCGCTTTCTAAATGTATACCAAGCTGCCCGTAATCATACCAAAGTTCTCATCTTGCAGGCAGAGCACCAGGGGATCAGGATTGAATTTCTGGACCATATAGTGGCAGAGTCAGGTCTAGAATATTGGTCTTATTTGTATTTTTCTCCCTCCAGACAAGACTCCTGGTCATCCGCAGCCCATTCCCAGACCATACGCATATCCCAACAAATTATAAGAATCGATGTCCTTGGCACTCCATGTACGTGGTTTTAGAAATCAATTAGGTTTCAAAATATGCTGTAAATTTCCACATCTGCTAGTTTAGAATATCGATTGTATTTGTTAAAGATTTATTCTGGGTCAGAAATTCTTGTATGACGTGAATGACTGAAAAAGTTTAAGGAAATATCTTACATAACCACCGAATTGACTGCCCAGTTATCAACTGGCAGAATTGATCAAAGAGAAAAGTAATTTTTTAAATTTTTTGCACATCCATCAGGAGAAAAGCAAAAGAAGAGGTGAGGATCAAAGATTATGTATATGCAACATGCTTTGTGACTGTCAAACTTGTGAGAATATATACATTATTTAAAAGAAAGTTAAATTTGCTATCTTTCCATCTGTGGGGAAAATATAAGTAATACATAAGTAACTATAAATAAGAAAAAATTTCCATAAGAAAAATATGAATTGATAGACTTCCTTGAAGGTGAGCATTTGTGGAGTTTTAATGTGTGGACATTTATGTCTCATCTAATTTGCTGGATTCCCATCTATCTGACCAGTCCAAGCCAGACCGAAATGAAGCAGGCTAACATTTTCAACTTTCCTCTTGGTAAATAAGAATGTAAATAAACAAGCGAGCTCAATGTTTCACATAGGATCCACCACACACAGGTGCACACACACTCCCCGAATGCACCCTGCCGTGCTCTTCTGGAGGTACCTCCTGCCAGAAACACACTTACTTCATTCGTCTATACATTAGCTTATGCTTCTGGTAGACGCCAAAACCTAATTGTACTCCCACAACTCAGTGTAAACTCCTTTCTTTGAGAAGCTGTCCCTGACACCTCTCCACATTGACCCCCAGACAGTCCCAGACACACGAGAAAATAAGAAAGCGCATACCAAACCTCTCTTAACACTGCCTATCTTACAATGTTGGTAGTTATCTCTTTGCCTCCCCTCTGGACTGTGAACCTCATGAGAACAGGGTTCATGCTTGGAACGACTATTTTTTCCACTCTGTGTGCTTTTTACTCTGTGACAGGATCTGTCATAGAACAGAGGTTCTGTGGATATTTGGTGAGTGAATAAAATTGCAGAACCGAATGAGAAGGACACACGCCAAGGACGGTGACGTGCAGACCCTCCGCGCTGGGACTCAGTTCTTGCTGGCACAATGGAGTGCAGACTTCCCAGGGGTCCCTGCAGGACCACAGTGCCCCTGGGTTTGCCTCTCTTGCTAGGATGCAAGCTCCTCATGGCCAGAGGCCATGTCTTAATCCTCACTTAGCTGGGACCATGCTGGGCACTTAGGCAGGGTTAGAACGTGACTGCCACGTGGAAATTCCAACACCAAGGAGGGTCACTCTGACACTTTCAAAGAGAGACAGCATGCTTGGGTTGGCCTGAGTGAGTTTTGGAGCCTGAGAACTGAAAGATTTTTTTTTACTTATTTATTTATTTATTTATTTATTTGCAGTACACGGGCCTCTCACTGTTGTAGCCTCTCCAGTTGTGGAGCACAGGCTCTGGATGCGCAGGCTCAGCGGCCATGGCTCAAGGACCCAGCCGCTCCATGGCATGTGGGATCTTCCCAGACCGGGGCATGAACCCGTGTCCCCTGCATTGTCAGGCGGACTCCCAACCACTGTGCCACCAGGGAAGCCCAAAGATTTTTATTTTATATCCATTACTCCTGATTCCCAAATCACATACTCCCTTCCACATGACTTATGGAAAAGGGAGACCCTCACTCTCTCTAGCCCCCTAAGCAGCCACAGGCCAGATAGACCTCTCAACCATGTCCGCCATAAACCTGGGTGATTCCAGAGCTCTGCTAAGTACATGAAGACCCATATCTGGGTCTTTGGTTCCTCTCTGTGGCCGCTACCCTATTCTTCCTTCTTCTCTTCTATCAGTTTTCTTCTTTGCTCACCCAAGCATTACTTTCGATCTCTCCCACCGCTCCAACCTCAGTCGGTCCTCAACAGCATTCCTCTCCACTTAGTCCTCCTGTCCTCATCCTCGCCTGGGTGGGCACCTCTCTGCTGTGCAGGACTGTCTCCAGGACCAGTGAGGACTTGAGCAGCCCCAGGGCCACACCCTCCTCCATGGTTTAGCTAGCCTCTCTCTTTCCATGCCTCTTACTTGATGCACAGTCTTTAGGTTGGACTGTGGAAATGGCCCAGATTGAGGTAATAGTTTCAAAACATGCCTGGTGTTGCTTTTAATTTGGCTTCAGGTCTCCAGTATAATATATTCATTAAATATAGACAAAGAGACCTAAAATAAACCTGTCCTATATTGCTCTAATTCCACCTCTTACAATCCACCCTAAGGAAAGCCTGTAAAATAAAAAGTTTCTTTTGTTCAAAGATGTACAATTCAGTTTGATTTGTTGTAAAGAAAAATAATATAAGCAATGTAAGTCCCTAACACTAGCCCATTTTTATGGAGTATTTGTAATAACATAATCATTATGTACCTTATGTTAAAAAGCAAACATTCAAAACTATGTATAAATGGCATCATTTTGTTCTTTTTTATGGCTGAGTAATATTCCACTGCATATGTGTACCACACCTTCTTTATCTATTCCTCTGTTGATGGACATATAGGTTGCTTCCAAGTCCAGGCTATTGTAAATAGAGCTGCAATGAACATTGGGGTGCATGTATCTTTTTGAATTATGGTTTTCTCCAGGTATATGCCCAGGGGTGGGATTGCTGGGTCATATGGTAGTTCTATTTTTAGTTTTTTAAGGAACCTCTATACTATTCTCCATAGTGGCTGTACCAATATACATTCTCACCAACAGTGTAGGAGGGTTCCCTTTTCTCCACATCCTTTCCAGCATTTATTGTTTGTAGATTTTTTGATGATGGCCATTCTGACTGGTGTGAGGTGATACCTCATTGTAGTTTTGATATGCATTTCTCTAATAATTAGTGATGTTAAGCATCTTTTCACATGCCTACTGGCCATCTGTATGTCTTCTTTGGAGAAATGTCTATTTAGATCTTCTGCCCATTTTTTGATTGGGTTATTTGTATTTTTGATATTGAGCTGTTTGAATATTTTGGAGATTAATTCCTTGTCTGTTACTTTGTTTGCAAATATTTTCTCCAATTCTGAGGGTTGTCTTTTTGTTTTGTTTATTGTTTCCTTTACTGTGCCACAGCTTTTAAGTTTAATTAGATCCCATTTGTTTATTTTTGTTTTTATTTTCATTACTCTAGGAGGTGGATGAAAAAAGAACTTGCTGTAAATTATGTCAAAGAGTGTTCTGCCTATGTTTTCCTCTAATAGTTTTATAGTGTCCTGCCTTAAATTTAGGTCTTTAATCCATTTCTAGTTTACTTTTGTGTATGGTGTTAGGGAATGTTCTAATTTCATGCTTTTACATGTAGCTGTCCAGTTTTCTCAGCACCACTTACTGAAGATACTGTCTTTTCTCCATTTTATATTCTTGCCTCCTTTGTCACAGATTAGGTGACCATATGTGCAATTGTCATATTGAGTGAAGTAAGTCAGACACAGGAAGATAAATATCAAATGATATCGCTTATATGTGGAATCTAAAAAAAATGGTACAAATGAACTTATCTACAAAACAGAAATAGCGTAACAGATGTAGAAAACAAACATGGTTACCAGGGGATAAGTGGGGGGAGGAATAAGTTGGGAGATTGGGATTGACATATACACACTACTAGATGTAAAATAGATAATTAATAAGGACCTACTGTATAGCACAGGGAACTCTACTCAGTACTCTGTAATGGCCTATATGCGGAAAGAATCTTAAAAAAGAGTGGATATATGTATAACTGATTCACTTTGCTATACACCTAAATATTACACAACGTTGTAAATCAAATCTAGTCCAATAAATTTTTTAAAAAATACTGTGTATAGATGCAGAGGAGAAGAGGACCCTCCCATTGCCCCATCCATAGCCCTCATCTATCTCCCTGATAAGAGACACCCTCTCCCAAGAAGCAGGCCTCCTGGCTTCAGGGATGCTGAAAAATGCTGAGCAGAGCGAGGAAGGAGCCTGCCCCATTGCCCCACATTGACCTTCCTCTCCCTGCTTCCCTGGGTGGTTTGGAAAACAGGCTCCTTCCTCTGCTGTCCTTGTGCATATCTGTTGCCCTTGTTCTGTGCTGACCTTCTGGTCCAAACCAGTTTTCAAAACAGAATGTGCTCTGCTTATATTTAACTTCCCCAGAACTCCACCCTCCCTCGGGATGAACCATTCATCAGGGCCAGTCCTTCTTCCAGGGAGCTCTCGGTCTAACGAGGGACATGGAACCACAAACTACTTGGCTTCTGTAGGGTCCTCCAATGTCCAGGATTTTACAAACACTTTCATGAGCGTGAAGACTGCTCAACTGTTGGACAAACAGAAGGGTCTAAACTTTGCTTTCTTCTCTTGGCATCCTATCCTCACACACTCCACTCCAGTAGAAGGGTGATGCTTCACGACATTTCACACCCGCACAGGACTACAGTACTTGGGTGCATCTTTGTTCTACCAGTCTTTAATCAATGGGTATTTTGGTTCTTTCTAGTTCTTTGACATTATAAACAAGATTCTAATGACTGTCCATGTTTGCAATAGGCATATTTTTCATTTCAATATAACATACCAGACTGTTTTCCAGGAATATTAAACTCACATTTCCACCAGGAAGGTCAAGGGTACCCATTTCGCCAGCATCTCAGGAACAGGCAACAGGAAAGATGCTTTCTTTTCTTTTTTGCATTTTTCTAGTTGTTAGTGAGGCTGAGCATCTATGTACATGATTTTGAGGCCTTGCTGTCTTCTCTGTGAGTTCTGTAAATTGTCTACTCATCATATTTTCCTCTTATTTTATTGGAATATCGGTTGTTCAATTTGTAGGAGATTTGGGTGTATTATGCAGGGCTTGCCAAATGGTACACAGTAGTATTTGCTACACATGGATTAGAAGCATGGTGAAATGTGTGTCGCTTTGGTCCTCGGGTAGCCTGGTGGGGACTAAGGCATCATCCCCACAGGCCTCGTTGCTCAGGCTGCACCCAGCCCCATTCATTTTTCCCAGGATACTAAATTCATATTATTAACTTCCATGTGTGCTGTGATGTGAAATAACTTGACAAGTGTATATCACACATAAATCCTTGGTATATAGTTTGCAATTTGTATTTGCTCAGTCTGTGAGTTAGTATTTGCCTTTCTTCATAATATCACAATATAAACTCTTTTTGGCATTTTATATAGTCACTTATATTTACCTTTCCTTGTGGCACTGGTTATTCCTGTCTAATTGTTCAGTTGAATATACTTTCAGGAATTTTTGTTTGTTTTGGCTCACTGTTATATCCTTAGTGCCTGGAACAGTGTCTGGCACACAGTAGATGCTCAATAAACATTACTTACACTAATGAATTAACTACAACGCAGGGTAGGAAGTGTGATGTAATTGAGGCATAGATACTGTATGTGTGTGTGTTTTTTTAGGAGTAAGGCTTAAGTTAATTGGCGATGGTGAGCAGTGTGGGTCTTTCTCAGTCTTTTAAATGCACCTTCCCTTTCTCTTTGTGTCTCATATGTCAGCCTACTCAGTGCCTCCCTTCTCTGTGTTAAACATCAAGGATAAGGCCACAGGCCACACTGGGGTTTTCTGAGCCTCCAATAGCCAGTTCCCAGCAGGCACATCTCCAGGTCCCTCCGTGGCACTGAAGGGGACCCTGCATATGCCTCTGCGAGGTTTTTCCAGACCAAACTGTCCCTGATTGCTACAGCACTAGATCGATCATCTGAACCCTGATTTCTTCTGCTTTTTCCAGTATCAGGACCCCTAAGGCTACAGAGAAAGTATGTATAGGCAAGCAAGACACAGAAGCTTTGGTCTGGGGGTGGTACTGAGCATTAAAAGCAATAGTGGAGTCAGGCGGGCATGAGCTGAGATGGTCTCTGTCCATTACTGGTGCATGATCTTGTGCTTTACTCTAATTTCTTTGGACTCAGATATCTGGGATGTAAAAAGGTAATAACAATACCCACCAACGTCTTGTGATAATTACATGCTACAAAGTGTCTGAAGTTATAGGTAATCAATAATCGTTGTTACTGCTACAGCAGCATTTCCAGAGAAGCTGCTCTGTTACTTCTGCACAAGGCATCCTTTCATAAGACTTTACATATTTGCAAACAGCCTCCCCCTGTATTTCCATTCCAGGTGCAGAGCAACTGATCACACCAGATGCATTATCGCAAATTATCTTGGGATTTCCTCATCGTGTTTAGAACACGCTGCACCATTTCTGCTGCCAGGGTATTAGCAGGGTGAGGGAGCTTCCGTCAGGGGCAGTTGAGGCAACAGATTGCACTGGGACTCAGCCACCCAGGACCCTGCCCCGGACTTGGGACTGTGCCTACCCCCAGGAAGAATCTAAGTCAGCATCACAGAAGGCTCGGGAGAAGGGATGGTGTGGGGGGAGGGGGCACGAACGTTGCTGTACATGCTCCTTCTGTTCCATCAGCCTGTGCTGGGGTCCCACCATCATCCACGGAGTCCCAAGGAGCCCCCAGCCCACCCCTGCCTCAACCTCCTCCCCGTCCTCCCATATATACCTGTATAAGTACCCAAAAGGTTCATTGACAAAAAAATCTCCCCCAAAGTTCCCTTTCTCCTCTTTGTAGTCAATGCTTATCCCAGTGGTAATCACTAATCTGATTTTTGTCTATATGTTTCTGCCTTTTTCAGAATGTAATATCGACTGAGTCACACAGAGGGTAGTTTTGAATCTGGCTTCTCTCACTCAGCAAATGCATTTGAGATTTATCATTTAGTTCCATGTCTTAATAGTTGCTTTGTTTTTATTGATTAATTGCTTTTACTTCTTAACTAACTGACTAACATGGCATTGTACACATAGACCATAATTTGTTTATTCAACAGTTGAAGGGCATTTGTGTTTTCTCCAATTTGGGGCAACATGAATAAAGTCACTATATACATTTTTGAAAAAGCACTAGTCACCCTTCAAGTCCCAGCCCTCATGCCACTTTTCCACTCTCTCCTTTCCACTCCCCATCACTGACATCCGCAAAACAAAAAGGCAGCCTACCAAACAAGAGAAACCAATATATTTGATAAGGGTTTCATATCTAAACAATGTATCTGATAAGGATAGACCAAGAACTCATAGAATTCAGCGTCCAAAAAACAAAAAACCCAATTAGAAAATGGGCAGAAGACTTAAACAGACATTTTTCCAAAGAATACATACAGATGGCCAACAAGCACATGAAAAAAATGCTCAATGTCACTTATCATCAGGGAAGTTCACATCAGAACCAGAATGAGATATCACCTCACACCTGACAGAATGGGTATCATCCAAAAGACAACAAATAAGTATTGACAAGGATGTGGAGAAAAGGGAACGTGCACTTTTGTTGGAAATGTTCATCGGTACAGCCACTATGGAAAACAGTACGGAGGTTCCTCAAAAAAATAAAAATAGAGCTACCATATGAGGCAGGAATAAGACTTGGAGGTATCTTTCTCAAGGAAACAAAAATACGAATTAAAAAGGATATGTGCACCCCTATGTTCATGGCAACTTTATTGACAATAGCCAAGATATGGAAGCCACCCTGATGTCCATAGATAGAAAAATGGATAAAGATTTCATATATATATATATGAATATATATCTTCAGATGTATTTTTCATATATATATATATAATGGAATATGACTCAGCCATAAAGGAAAAAGAAATCTTACAACAACATGGATGGACCTAGTGGCTATTATGCTGAGACATGTCAGACAGAGAAAGAGAAATATCTTATAATGTCACTTATATGTAGAATCTACAAATCAAAGCAAATGAACAAACACAACAAAACAGAAGTGGACTTATAGATTCAGAGATCAAGCTGCTGATTTCCAGAGGTGGGGGGGAGTTGGGGAGATGAATGCAATAGGTGAGAAAGATTAAGAGGTACAAACTTCCAGTTATAAAACAGATGTTGTGGGGATGTAATGTACAGCATAGGGAATAGAGTCCATAATACTGTAATACTTTTGTATGGTGTTGCATGGTAACTAGACTTATCTTGGTGGTCATTTTGTAATGTATAAAAATGTAGAATCACTATGTGGTATACCAGAAAATCAATATCATATTACCGGTCAATTATACTTCAATTTTTTAAAAAGAAGAAAAAAAAGACTATCTTAAAAAAGAAAAGTGTCGGGCTTCCCTGGTGGCGCAGTGGTTGGGAGTCCACCTGCCGATTCAGGGGACACGGGTTCGTGCCCCGGTCCAGGAAGATTCCACATGCTGTGGAGTGGCTGGGTCCGTGAGCCCTGGCTGCTGAGCCTGCGCGTCCCGAGCCTGTGCTCCACAATGGGAGAGGCCACAACAGTGAGAGGCCCGCGTACCGAAAAAAAAAAAAAAAAGAAAAAGAAAAGTGTCAAATGAGATAAAGAGCGGGTGTCAGATGAAACTTTGAAAGGGTGCATGTTGAAAGGACATTGTCCACTGAAGTTTGGCTCTCAAGTGGCCCAGACACGTGGAGGACTCGAAGAGGACCAGCCATGGCATGCTACTGGAAGGTCTCTTTGTTTCTTGGTTTAAATAGGCTTTACCATTTTTAAAACAGTTTTGAGTTCACAGCAGAACTGAGCAGAATACCAAGAGGTCCCACATGCGCCTGGCTCTCCTATTGCTGTCAGCCCCAGCCCCACCACACAGGCGCCCAGGTCCCCCCAGTCTCCAACTATCCTATCAACACTCTGTGTGCTGGTCACTACTGATGAATCTACGTAGACACCTCATGATCACCTGAGTCCAGAGTTTACGTTAGAGTTCACTCCTGGTGGTGTACATTCTATGGGTTTTGACAAATGTATCTCATCATGAATGTATCATACTGAATAGTTTCACTAAAAATCCTCTGTGCTCAGCCTATTTATCACCCCCCACACCCCTCAACTCCACTGCAAACCCCTGGCAACCCACTGATCTTTTCACTCTCTCCACGGTTTACCTTTTTCCGAACGTCATATATCATTGGAACCCTAAGCTATGCCACCTTTCCAGATTGGCTTCTTTCAGTGATATGCATTTAAGGTGGCCCACCTATCTCCTCATGGCTCCATATCCCCTTCATTTCTTTTGTGCCAAAGAATATTCTGTTGCATGGATGTAGCCCAGTCTATGTGTCCATTCACCTTCTGAAGGACATCTTGGTTGCTTCCAATTTCTGGCAGTTATGAATAAAGCTGCAGTAAACGGCTGTGTGCAGGTTTCTGTGGACGTAGCATTCCACTCATTTGGGTCCACTGATACCAAGGAGTTCGAAGGCTGGATGGTATGGAAAGAATGTGTTTCATTTTGAAAGACACAGCCCATGTTCACAGAGCTTCTGAAGCCGGTAGCTGAGAACATGTCAGCATACTGAGGAATCAAGCCAAGGAAGGAAGTAGAAATTGAGTATACAGCAAGGAAGACATTGCCAAGGCAAAACCTTACCCTCTTAGAGTTGATGACTGGTCATGAGAATTAAATGGACACGAGACAGATTCACAGGAGAGAAGCATCCACATTTATTTTCCCTAAGTTTTATATGACATGGGGAGGGCTCCTAAGGAAATGAAGAGAGACCCAGAGAAGTGGCAAAGCCTAAATGTTTTTCTGTTGGGTTGAACAAAGAGAGGCAGTTGTGGAAAAGGAGCTACACTATGCAGGGGGGCAAAGGAGGATGAGAATGCTGTTGAGCAAGGTCAGTACAGAATCCTCCCGTTCTTCACTCTCTGCCCTTGACAGTAACAATGTTACTCTCCCTCCTGCGGAGGGAGGACGTCTTCCACAGGGGGGCAGTGGGTGATGGATATGTCATCTCTTGCTTCCAGGAAGGAAAAGGGGAAGGGTGAGCCCACCCTTCTTGCACCTGTTGTTTGGGGGCTTTGTTTGCTTCATTTCTGCCATTTTTTTTTAAGTGTCTGTAGCTCAAAACAATATTCTGGTCTGCTTTACACCTAAGTCTTTTACCTGGTGTTTGTCTTCTGACAGGAAGAGGGACATATTTTTCTGACATGATAGGGCTGGTCGAGTGGAGAAGGATAAGATGGGCGTGGGCCCATGCCTATTCTTTTCTTGTGTGTTAGGAAGATGAACCCAGGACTCCCCACTGGTGTCACTGTGCATGGACATGGCATAGGGTGAGGGTTGAGCAGTCAGCAGCTCATAGGGGCCCTTGGGGAGCTTTGTGTGAGGAGGAAGCTGGGTAAAGCGACCCCAGGAAGTGACCTCACTTGCCTGGCAATAGAGCCCAACAGAACTTGGAACCCAGGTAACCATTCATGCAGCACATTCTAGAGAACTTCCCTACCCAGCTCACTGGGGTGGAGACGCTTGAATGGACATATTCTTCTGTGTCCTGATGTCTTGATATCCTGTGGCCTCAGGAAAGCCCGCGGTGACAGCCTTTTCTGATGCTGCAGATGTTGGGTCAGTTCTCACCCCAGACGCCTTTGGTCATTTGCCTGGAGGGACCCAAAGGTGACACAAGGAAACCCAGGACAGGCCAGGACAGGCCAGGCCACCACTCTGATCCCACGCAGGTAGCCCTATGTCCCCTCTCTGTTTGTGTGGAAGGCGGGGTCATGTAGGGTGGGTCTGCTTCGAGCAAGAGCAGGTTGATGTGGGGTCAGAGCCGAGTGAGCCAGTCATGTCCATACCCCAAAGCTGGCTGGGTGGGATGTGGAGAGCTGAGGCGGTACCCTTTTGCCCGGGGTTTGTCCCAATCCCTCCAGGTGTATCTCTTTCTTCCCAGGTGTATATCTAAGCAGACACAGGTCTGAGCCCGATCTGGGAGCAGAAGGTCACGTGGGCAGAAGAAACAATAATGGCCAAGCAGGGCTCTGATACCTCCAGGCTAGGCTGGCTGCCGGTCACTATCATTGCAGAGCCCCACCCCGGAGATTAGAGAGGAGCTGGTCGATGGGGACACCCATCTGTCTCCCTGAGTGGGGGACCGGTGTGCCACACCACCAATGAGGGCCAGTACAGGCTCCAGGTGAGTGTGGCCAGGGAGGGGCCTCCAAAACCAGGGCCCAGAGGTGAACCGGGAAGGCTTCCTGCCCAGACACCACCCAGGGTCCTGTCCAGGGCTTATGTGCAGCTCAGCACACCTGGCTGTGACCTGGAGCCCCCTGTCAACCTTCCCCTGAGTCAGCTAGAGGACCTGGACCTTGTAGAAAGAATTTAGCATTTTCAACTGGTCATATTTTTAAATTTGAGATTTTTCAAGTACCATGAAACTAAGAAATAAATTGGATGCTGAAGTTGATGTAAAACTATTATTACATTTTAAACAGTTTTTAAATGTTTGTGATTGTCAAGATACCCTAATTGTTCTCATTGATTAATTTTTCTAGTAAATGTTATAATACAGATTTACAAAATGATTATATACTAATGTTGTTTTTATCCCTGTTTTACATATTGACAGTCTGGGACAGATTTTGCCTGAAGACAAATTTTGCTCTACTTTGCAGAACTAGGTGAAATCCAAGCCCTGTCACTTACTGAGTTGGGAAAATGCCAAAAAAGGAAATACACCTGGAGACATTGGACAGCTTTTTTCAATTCTGGAAACCTCACTGTAAAAATGCAACAGTAAGGCTTTCCTGAGTGGTGCTATGAGCCCTGCCTGAAGGGACTGAGAGAGACCTGGGTGCCCAGGGCAGCTCAGCCACTCACTCTCTGCCTGATCCGGGGTCCCTGAGCTCACCTGTCAGAGTCTCAGTCGTCCAGGACCCACAGTGTCACCGCAGCCTCACAGCATCTCTGTGGGGATAAAAGGACACAGGAATCAGAACCTACGGTCCATTGCCTTGTTCTTAGTAGATACAACATAAATGCTGCTCTGTGTTAACCCTGTGTGAGGGAGTTTACTTTCCCTTACTTCCTGCTCAGTGTGTCCCATGAAAAGACAATTCAAACCTCAATTATCCCTGTAGTGTGAGCATACCTCATCTCCATGAGCCTCTGAAATCACAGCGTGTAGATTCCACCTCCTCCACCCCAGGCACGGTGTACCCAGACGTCAGGTTTCAGTTTGCGATGTCCATCCACCTCTTGGCAACTCTTAAGCAAAGAAAACAGACTGGCACGGGATATTTATTATCTCTGTGATGATTATTACTCAACCTCAAGCAATAATGATTAATGAAACACAAATAAACCTCACTGATCTCCAAACAGCAGTACACGGAGCACCAAAAGAGTAGTGTCGACTTTGTTCAGCAGAAATCTTCTGATCCTTACTGAGAAATTTTACAGCTTTCCAAGACATATTTGACAACCACAAAAAAATAGAACTCCACATTTTAAAAACCAAATGAACAGTATGCAATTTAAGGCATACTTATGTCAGAAAAAGTCTTCCAACTCACTCATATGTAATCCACATTTTTGGCGCCAGCCCTTTGACATATTATACACGAGTGACAGATTAAAAAGGGCTGGGAATTCACAGGCTTGCTTTATTCCAAATGGAATAAAAAATTTACATGACCCTATTGGATAAAAAGGCCTTTATTATTTTTAGAATCTCTTTAGTTGAAGGGAGTTGTGCTGGCTTCCCTCAATAAACTTTTTAAAAATATATAAGGGCCTCAAACTCTTTTAACTCATCCCACCCTGAAACTAGGGTTCTCCAGAAAGCTTTCTACTTTCTATTCCCTTTCCCCTTTACCACATGGGGTGGTAATTCTGTTACCATCCAGAGCAGGCGTGTGGAAGGTGGGTCACGAGGCAGCTTATCTGGGTGAAGGGTTCCCAAGGAGAGACAAGGCCAGGTCTCAGGAGTATAGGTGGCTCTGAGAGCACTGAGGTCTACCTGAAGTCACCAACCAAGCAATGGCAAATACCCACCATAGGATCAGTGACCCACAGGGGAAGGAATGGTTAGCACAAAGAGAACATAGCAAGAGCTCCAAGAAAATGCATGCTCCCTCCCACCACCACGAGCTCACAGTAAGCTCTTCCTACACACTGACCCCTGTCTTGAGACAGAGAAAGGGAAGAATGGATACTGAGGGTCTTAGCATTGACCTAAAGCAATACACTTAAACCAAAAGGACATGAAACCAAAAAGAAGTTTGGGTAATTTTTTAATTGGCAAGTTTGTTTTCTTACTAGTTGGCCAGGTTTGGACCTCAAGAAGGAAACTTAGCTAAGATAAAGAAGGGACATATTATGCATCATCCATCTGGGCAGTGGCATGTGTGAATATGCAACCTTACTAAATGCATTTAGTATGTATGTACGTATCCATTTATGTGCATATGCGAGTGTGTTTTTGCCACGTAGTAATTTCTCAATAAACAGCGGACTAAAAGACTGCCATTCCTACATTTGTGAACCAGCCACTTGCACCAGAGACTCTGTGTTGCCTTTATACATAGTCTTGCCTTCTGCAGGGTAGATGTGACTACCCGATTGTATGGATGCAGAGACTGGGGCTGGAGAATTGAAGTGACACATACAAGGTCACTCACCTGCTAGGTGACAAAATCAAGGTTCCAACCCAAATCTGTCTGACCCCAAACCATGTCCTCTTTTCCTGTGCTGTGCAGATTCGAAGGCAAAGCCAAGTAGAGGGAAGAAAATGGGACAATGGCTGTGTCAAAAAGATGGAAATAGGGTTACACTTTAGGATGAGCAAAACCAGGATGCCATGGCAACGACTGGTGATGAAATTAGGGAAAGGAGGGAGAGGAGCCAGGTAGTCCCAGAGTGACGAAGCACAGAGGACACATGTTGGGTGGGGGGTTGCAGGGAATGAGGCCACTCAGGAGGTGAACCAACCCACGGGCAACAGGAAGCCCAGGAGGCCTAATTTCTCCAGATTAGGACAGTTGCCAGCTGTTCCCTCAGCATACAAAATCCCCCTGCCTTGAACCTATGAAGTATGTACTACTCTAAGGGGAGGGGTCCCTGGCTGTGAAAAATGACCACTGACGGTTCTAGCCCAGACCTCCCTCCCAGAACCATGCCTCTACATCTATACCTGCCAAACTTGCAGGACTGGCCCATCTCACACACTGACTATAAGGTATCCACTGATGTTGAGGCAGGAGGTGGATCTCAACAGCTAATGTGTACCTGGTGGGAAAAGCACACTTTTTTTTGTTTTATCTTATTTATTTTTTAAATTTTGTATTGAAGAATAGTTGATTTACAGTGTTGCATTAATTTCTGCTGTACAGCAAAGTGATTCAGTTGTACACATATATACATTCATTTTTTAATATTCTTTTCCATTATGGTTTATCATAGGATATTGAATATAGTTCCCTGTGCTTTACAGTAGGACCTTGTTGTTTAGTAATTCCATATATAATAGTTTACATATGCTAACCCCAAACTCCCAATCCATATCTGCACCAACTCCCTCCCTCTCGGCAACCACAAGTCTGTTCTCTATGTCTATGAGTCTGTTTCTGCTTCATATTTGTGTCACTTTTTAGATTCCACATATAAGTGATATCATATGATATTTGTATTTCTCTGTCTGACTTACTTCACTTAGTATGATAATCTCTAGCTGTACCCATGTTGCTGCAAAGGGCATTATTTTGTTCTTTTCTATGGCTGAGTAGTATTCCATTGTATACGTATACCATATCTTCTTTATCCATTCATCTGTCAATGGACATTGAGGTCATTTCCATGTCTTGGTGGAAAAGCACGTTTTGAATGAATTATCTGAGGTCATGTGATAAGGTGAGGGGTCACCTATCCAGCCTCAGACCCCTGCTCCACCTCCCCTTGTTAGGTGGCCTTAGAGGAAGCCTCCCTCCTCCACCTCTCAATCCTCACTCTAAAATGGGAATAATCACAACTACTCCACAGTGCTGTTTACATACAGCTGTTGTCAAGTAAGCTAAATCCTGTAAGACACAAGTGCATGTTAGCTATTGTTAGTAAGTTATTCCTTCGAGTAAAACTTGACATTCATAGGAGATGACAATGATTCCTTCACAAGTGAGAATGGATTTCCACTGACAGGTGGCATGATGCCCAGCAGACTAGAGTTCCTCATAATCACTTGAGAACTATGTGGCCCTCTGCAAGTGGCCAACCTCACTGAGCCTTAGTGCTCATTCATAAATGAGTGATCACAATAAACCTCTGGATACACAGCCCGCATTCACCTCTCACTTTAGCCTCTTGATGACTCAGTTTCTCATCTGGAAAATGGAACAGTAACAGTACCCATCGCACTTTCAGAGCAGAACACTTCAGAAGAGACAATGAGCAATTCACCCCTTTCACAGCTGCCGTGAGAACGGGAGCTTCTATCAAGATAATGACTCCAACCAGAAGGACTACAATGAGGAAAAACTCCTGCTGACATAAGTTGGATCTGTAGCACAAGCAAGAAACAGACCTTATGTATGTTACAGTGATGAAATTGGAAATTGTTAATACTACAGAATCTAGTCTATCCTGACTGATTCAGATCTCCTAAGTGTATGGGTGGTATTTAAAGCCATGGGCATTGATAGGTCACACAGGATATGAGTATAGATATTTAGAAAGAGGAGAAAAATAAAGAGAAGGGAAGTAAAAGAAGAGGGGAAAAAGAGAAGGGAGAAGAGGAGAGGGGTGGTGAGATGGGGAAGACAAGAGAAGAGAGGAAGGGAGAAGGAGAGAGATGGGCTCCTGGAACATCCCAATACTGAGAGGTTCAAAAGAGAAGCTCAAAAATGAGCCACTATATATATATATAGTGTCAAGAATGGTGTTATGGAAACCAAGAGAAGAAAAAGTTTAGAGGAGGAGGATTGACTGCATAGGATTCTGTTGGAAGTTAGATAAGTTGAATGAAAAAAATATTCTTTAAATTTAGGAAATTGAATATCGACATCATTATTGCCCTTGGCAGGAAAGTCTCCATTGGAGTATGGACATAAAAGTCCTACTGGAAAAACCTGGAAAAAATCTGAGAGGTGATGAAGGGCAGATCACTTCCCAGGTGATTGTCATGTGTGGCCAGGATTGAGAACCACCAGCCTAGACAGTGAACTTTCTAATGAACTCTTCATGTCTGCCTTCACCTCTGATCCATTTTCCTGGGTTTCTAGGCTTCTAGTCTGGTTTCCTGGTCCCTGCTTGTCCTCCTGGATTCTAACCCTAACCTGTCTCATCTTCCTGGGTTTATGAGCCCGGCTTCCTCCCTTTGCCATCCTTGCATCATTCCTTTTAACTTGAAACTGTTCCCTCCCAGCCCCTGTTGGTCTTAATGCCTTAATGACCAGGGCCAGAAGGAATCTGATGGTGTCTGGTGGTCACCAGGGCCTTCACAGGCCATTTCTACTTTTCGTTTTTTAGCCCCTAAAAACCAAAATCAATCAAATAAACATTTATAAATCAGAATTAATTTCTTTAAAATAAGCATGGCAAAGGCATGTAAATGTTGAATTAGAATAATAAGTCACCTTTTCTAAACATGTTTCCTTCTCATGAAGCTTTTCAAAGGCCAAATGCTATAATCAACAGAGCTCCCAGAGTGAGTATCACTTGGGAGCATATTATTTGCACATAAATTCTCCACTACAGTTAGAACATGCTCACTGGTACTTACAAAGTCCCCATGACTGTAACTCCTTTCTGAGAATTGCCACCCATTACTACCCTCACTTTTAGGGTCCATGCCATCTCCCTTGGGTTTGATTTTTGGCTAGCCTGGATCTGAGGATGAGCCCACAGTAAGAATATTCAGCTCCTCTTACCATCATCCCCATTCTCAATTTTGGCCAAGGTTTCAGTTTTCCTGAGTCTTCTGACTTTTGGATTTCTTCAACCTCCTTCCAGTTCTCTACCCCTGAGAGAGCTAAGACTTCAAAACATGCTTCTGAATGAGCAGCTCTGGTGCAGCTCTCTTGACAGCAGGAGAAAAATGCAGTCACACCTTCCACTGTAGCCAACTGGCTCCGTGTCTGATGGTACTGTATAGGCAGCACCATAACATCCATACTACTCCCAGGAGTCACTCTGGGCCCCAAAGGGGAGATTCTACTCCTATCTAGTGGAGAAGAAATTAATTCTCCCATGGCCATGTAATGAAGAAAGAACAAAAGAAGATGGCCAGAAAACACACTGCACTCGGAGTGAAAATACCTATTTGACTACAGTACCCACAATTTTTAAAAAAGCCTTTCCTGGGCTTCCCTGGTGCAGTGGTTAAGAATCCGTCTGCTGGGACTTTCCTGGTGGTGCAGTGGTTAAGAATCCACCTGCCAATGCAAGGGGCATGGGTTCGAGCCCTGGTCAGGGAAATAAGATCCCACATCATGCCCCAGAGCAACAAAGCCCATGCACCACAACTACTAAAACTATGTTCTAGAGCCCGCAAACCACAACTACTGAGCCCACGTGCCACAACTACTGAAGCCCACATGCCTAGAGCCCATGCTCTGCAACAAAAGAAGCCACTGTAATGAGAAGCCCATGCACCACAACGAAGAGTAGCCCTTGCTTGGCACAACTAGAGAAAGCCCACACACAGCAACGAAGACCCAATGCAGCCAACGAGGACTCAACACAGCCACAAATTAATTAATTAATTAATTATATTTTTAAAAAAAGCTTTTCCTAAGAGATGCAATTTGTGTGGAGCATTTCTAAGTATACTGGCTGGTGTAAAACTTATGTCTAAAAAGAAATATCAATTTTCAGGTGAACATTGAGCAACTGTAGACAGAGTCTGAGAAAATTTGCTACTGATTGTATACCATGCAGACAGAGTAGGAAACAGAACAAAGTACTACAATCAGAAGATTCCAGAACCACAAAGAATAGAGTGTGGGCTTTCAAGTTTGAAAGACCTGGATTCAATTCTCATTCCCTGGACTACTTGATTATTGCAGTAAATATTCCAGTATCCAGAATGGCACAAAGTGATATATATTTTTGACGGTCTTGCTCTGTTTTAGAAGTAATCATTTGAGTATCCAGAATCCAAGATATTCTGTTGCTGGTCCTGGCTCTTGATGCAAGATGTTCATTTTCAACATATATGCTACATGGTTCCCTTCCATTGACACATGACCAGTGCCAGAAACTCCTATTCCCAGCTTGGGACACTGAAGAATGACTATTCACCACTTGCTTCTGGTAACCCTGGGATAGAAAGGTTCTACACTTTTCTGTAGAAGGTGTTAGCATGGGGAGTGTGAGAAAGGAAGGGGTGTAGTCTGGATGGAGTGGTCTGCTTCCCTTACTGCCTTTCATGTCTGCCATGTAATCTACACTGCTTGTGAAGAGACCATAGGCTAGAATATTTGACTTAGCAAGCACCTTCCAAACACACATGCTGAGAGTCTTTGGTTTTGATTTTAATTTGACCCCTTCTGAATGAGAATGTGGAGAGGAATGGAGTATCATCCTACACTGAACTGTCCTCTAGCTTTGGCAATGGATGGTTCATTGGCCATTAGAGCCTCTCACATCTGTGTAGGATCACTAGGCACTGGGTGTCACTATTGCTGCCTCACCTCACTGCCTCTAAGCAAGTTTGTCCCCTTACATGGACTACAGGAAAGCTCCTTCATTAATGTTTTTGCCTCCAGTCTTGGCCTTTCCAGCCATCCTCCATTCAGCAGCCAAAGTGATCATCAGACAACTTGGATAGGACCTTGCCAATCACCTGCTTAAAACTTACCAAATTTAGAACAAGACAAGAATGATCACTTTTGCCACTTCTATTCAACATAGTATTAAACGTTCTAGACAGAGCAAATAGGCAACAAAAAGAAATAAAAGGCATCCAAATTGTTAAGGAAAGAGTAAAACTATCACTTTTCACAGACCGCATGACCTTATATGTAGAAAACTCTACAGATTACACACACACACACACACACACACACACACATAAACAAACACACACACTGTCAGAACTGATAAAAGAATTCAGCACAGTTGTTGGATACAAAATGAGCACACAAAAATCATTTTTTTCTATACACTAACAATAAATAATCCAAAAAGGAAATTAAGAAAATAATTCCATTTAAAAGAGCATCAAAAAGAATAAAATATGTAGTAATAAACTTAATGAGGCAAGAGATTTGTACAGTGAAAACTACAAAACACTGCTGAAAAAAGTTAAAGAAGGCACTAGCAAATAGAAGGATATCCTATGTTCATGAATTACAAGACAATATTGTTAATATGTCAGTACTACCCACAACTATCTACAGATTCAATGCAATCCCTAAAAACCCCAATTTTTGCAGAAATAGAAAAATCCATCATAAAATTCATATAGAATCTCAAGAGACCTGCAATAGTCAAAACAATCTCAAAAAAGAACAATGTAAGATCTCAGACTTCTTGATTTAAAAACTTATTACAAAACTACAGTAACCAAAACAGTGTGGTACCAGGCTAAAGAAAAACATATAAACCAGTGGAATAGAACAGAGAGCCAAGAAATAAGCCCTCACATATATGATCAAATAACTTTTGACAAGGGTGCTGAAATCATCCTACGGGGAAGGGACAATTCAATGAGGAAAGAGACAATTCAATGGGGAAAGGACAGTCTTTTCAACAAATGATGTTGGGAAAACTGGATATACACATTAAAATGAATGAAATTGAACACTTAACACCATATACAAAAGTTAACTCAAAATAGATCAAATACCTAAATGTAATACCTAAAATGATAAAACTCTTAGAAGAAAATGGGAAAAGCTTCATGTCATTGAATTTGACAATGGTTTCTTGGATATGACACCAAAAGCACAGGCAACAAAAGAAAAAATAGATAAATTGTATTCAAATTTAAAACTTTTGTGCATCAAAGGAAACTACCAACAGAGTGAAAAGGCAACCCATAGAGTGGGAGAAAATATTTGCAAATCATATATCTGATAAAGGATTAATATCAAGAATATATAAAGGACTCCTACAACTCAACATCACAAAAGCAACCAACCTGATTTCAAAATGAGCAAAGGACTTGAATAGACATTTATTGAGAGGAGATATACAAATGGTCAACAAACACATGAAAATATGTTTAACACCACTAATCATTAGAGAAATGCAAATCAAAACCAAAGTGAGATACCACTTTACACACATTAGGCTAGCTACTATACAAAAAATTGAACTAAGATTAAAAAAAATAAACAGAAAATAAGTTTTGGCAAGTATGTGAAGAACTCAGAACTCCTTTGCATTGCTGGTGGGAATGTAAATTGATGTGGCTACTGTCAAAAATGGCATTCCTTAAAAAATTAAACAGAATTACCATATGACTCAGCAATTCCACTTCTGGGTATATACCCAAACAATTGAAAGCATGGACTGTACCACACCATTTGTGCACCCAAGTTCATAACAACATTAATCACAATAACCAAACGGTGAAAGCAACCCAATATCCATCAACGTATGAATGATAAACAACATGTGATATACATACAGTGGAATAAATGCAGCTTAAAAGAAAAGAAGCACTGACATCTTCTACAATGTAGAAGAATCTTGAAGACATTACATTAAGTGAAATAAGTCAATCACAAAACGGCAAAGAGTGTGTGAATCCAATTATGTTAGATACCTAGAATACTCAAATTCAAAGAAACAGAAGTTAGAATAGTGGCTGCTGGGGGGCTGAGGGAAGGGAGAAATGGGGAGTCAATATCTAATGGGTACAGAGTTTCAGTTTGGGAAATTTAAATTTTCTGAAAATAGATGGTGGTGATGGTTGCACAATGATGTGAATGTACTAAATGTCTCTGAACTGTACACTTAAAAGTGGTTAAGATAGTGCATTTTATGATTAATGTATGTTAGCACAATTTTTAAAGTCTTCCAAAGTCTTGCTATGTCAGTAAAGCACAAGCTCTCCAGCCACGCACAGGTCCCACCACATGCTGGCTCCAGGTACTAATCTACTGTTTCCTCTCTCCACTCCCTGCCCATAACTCAGCCACAGGGAGCTCCCTGAGATCCCTTTAATGCATCCATTTCTCATTTCTGTGCTCTTGCATATGTGCTTTGCCCACAGGAACTTCCTTTGCCTCTTTTTTCCCCTTTGCCAATACTTACTCTGAGTTGGTAACTGAGTTCAGGGGTTTTGTTACTCTGGGAAATCTTCCTTGATCTTCCTGATGGACTGCCTTCATTCCTCTTGTGTTCCCACTGCTCTTTTAGGTCACTGATAACACTACAATCTAATCTTCCTGTAACAGTACAGTGAGGAACAGCTGTTGGAAAGAAACAAAGCGATTTCATGTTCATATGCTAAGAGGAAGAGAAAATTCCATTAGTAGGACAAGACCAAGAAGTGGCACAGATGATACAATTAGTAGACAAGGATATTAAATCGTTGATTATAGCTATACTCCATATGATTTTCAGAAGGAAGAGAAAGGGTGCATATGTTAAGCAAGGATATGGAACATCTATAAAGACCCAACTCAAACTAGATATGAAAAATATTGGTGAAGAAAAAATTATGGATGGGATTAAAAACAGATTATACATTACAGAAGAAAGATTAATGAGCTTGAAAACATAAATATAGAAACTATATAAAATTTTAAAAAACAGGGGAATAAAGCTGAAAAAAGAACTGAAATGTGCATCAGTGAACTGTGAAACAATTTCAAGCAGGCTAATATATGTATAATCTATCCCTGAAAAAGAGGAGAGAGGACAGAGACAAAAATTACATTTGAAGATATAATTGTCCCAAATTCCCACAGATCCTAGAAGTTCAAGTAGACACAGCACAAGAAATATGAAACAAAAACTGCACTAGAGTATATCATAATTGAATTTTTAAAAGCCAGTGATAGAGGGAATATCTTAGCATCCAGAGAAAAAAGTTTCTTTAAATACAGAAAGACAAAAATGACAGAAGTCTCCTCATTGGTAAAAACAAACACCAGTAGACAGTGGAGCAACATCTTTAAAGTATAGAAAGAACAAAAAATCAACCTACTATACTAAACTCAGCAGAAATAACTTTCAAAAACAAAGGTTATGTAAAGGCTTTTAAAGATATACAAAAGCTAAAAGAATTCATCATTAGCTAACCTGCATTATAAAAAATGTTAAAGGAAATCCTTCAGGCAGAAGAAAAATAATACCAGATGGAATACTTGACTTATGTAAAAGAATGAAGAGCTCCAGAGATGATAAATATGTAGGTTAAAAAAAAAAAAGACTTTTTCTCATTTAAAAATCTCTTTAAAGCATAATTGATTGTTTAAAGAAAAAATAATTGCAAATTGTGGGATTTATGAAATATGTAGAAGTAAAATTTATGACAGCAACAGCACAAAAGCTAGAGAGGAACACAGAAGTATACTGTTACAAATTTCTTATACTATACGTGAAGTAGCATATATAATATTACTTATAGGTAAGCAGTTATAAGTAAAAGATGCTAACTATAACCCCAAAGCAGCTGTTGCTGCAGCAGATATGCTATTAAGTTGGCCCCCTGATCCCATCTCTTATTGTTCATATCTTTGTGGGATAATTTTCTCTTGAGCATGGACAGGACCTGTGACTTCCTTCTACACAACAGAATATGGCAATGATAAAAGGATGTATGTGATTTCACTACATAATACTATAGCACTCATCTTGCTGGAATCTCTCTCTTCCTTGCTGACATTGAAGAAACAAAACATGATGAAGTGAATGCTTTCCCAATAATATCGTGAAAAAGAGGACAATATCTGTGCTTATAACTCCTATTCAACATCATAATTGCTAGCTTATCAAGTACAATATGACAAGAAAATAAACAGCATAAGTTGTAAACAAAGAACTAAAACATTAATCACAAATTATTGTCCACATAGAAAATGGCAACTAATTTTCAAAATAGTACTAGAAGTAATAAGTGAATTTAGATAAGTTTCTGGAAACAAGGTCAATATACAAAAATTGATTATATTTCTAAGTCCTATCCAGGAAAAATTGGAAACAGAATTTTTTTAACCTTTAAATTATTTAATCTTGAGAAGATTAGAATATATATACTGTAATTCCTAGAATAACCAGTTATTTTTAACACTGCCAAAAATATGAAATGCTTGAAGCATAACACTTTCAAAAATATGAAAAAGTGTAGAAGAACCACAGTCTTAAAGCCTGTGGAACAAAACCCACGTTCACAGAAAGATAGACAAAATGAAAAGGCAGAGGACTATATACCAGGTGAAGGAATAAGATAAAACCCTAGAAAAACAATTAAATGAAGAGGAGTTAGGCAACCTTCCAGAAAAAGAATTCAGAATATTCTTAGGAAAGATGTTCCAGAACCTTGTAAAAAGAATGGAGGCCAAGATGGAGAAGATGCAAGAAATGTTTAACAAAGACATAGAAGAATTAAAGAACAAACATCTAGAAGAATTAAAGAACAAACAAAAACAGATAAACAATACAACAACTGAAATGAAAAATACACTAGAAGGAATCAATAGCAGAATAACTGAGGCAGAAGAACAGATAAGTGGCCTGGAAGACATAATGGTGGAATTCACTGTCACAGAACAGAATAAAGAAAAAAGAATTAAAAGAAATGAAGGCAGCCTAAGAGACTTCTGGGACAACATTAAATGCACCAAGATTCACATTATAGAGGTCCCATAAGGAGAAGAGAGAAAAGACCCAAGAAAATATTTGAAGAAATTGTAGTTGAAAACTTCCCTAACATGGGAAAGGAAATAGCCACCCAAGCCAGGAAGGGCAGAGAGACAAAGACCAGAGAAACCCAAGGAGAAACATGCTGAGACGCATAGTTATCATATTGACAAAAATTAAAGACAAAGAAAAATTATTAAAAGAAACAATAGAAAAATGACAAATAACATACAAGGGAACTCCCATAAGGTTAACAGTTGATTTTGCAGCAGAAACTCTACAAGCCAGAAGGTAGTGGCAGTACATATTTAAAGTGATGAAAAGGAAGAACCTACAACCAAGATTACTGTACCCAGCAAAGATCTCATTCAGATTCAACAGAGAAATCAAAAGCTTTACAGACAAAAACTAAGAGAATTCAGCACCACCAAACCAACTCTACAACAAATGCTAAAGGAAATTCTCTAAGTGGGAAACACAAGAGAAGAAAAGGAACTACAAAAACAAACCCAAAACAATTAAGAAAATGGTAATAGGAACATACATATTGATAATTACCTTGAATGTGAATGTATTAAATGTTCCAACCAGAAAACACAGGCTTGCTGAATGCATACAAAAACAAGACCAGTATATACGCTGTCTACAAGAGACCTACTTCAGACCTTGGAACACATACAGACTGAAAGTGAAGGGATGGAAAAAGGTATTCCATGCAGATGGAAATCAAATGAAACATAGAGTAACAATACCATACCAGATAAAATAGGCTTTAAAATAAAGAATGTTACAAGAGACAAGGAAGGACACTACATGATGATCAAGGTATCAACCCAAGAAGAAGATATAACAATGATAAATATATATGCACCCTACATAGGATCACTCAATACATAAGGCAACTGCTAACAGCTATAAAAGAGGAAATAGACAGTAACACAATAATAGTGGGGGACTTTAACACCTTACTGACACCAATGGACAGATCACCTAGAAAAAAAATTAATAAAGAAACAGAAGCTTTAAATGACACAATAGACCAAATAGATTTAATTGATATTTACAGGACATTACAGCAGAAAATAGCAAATTACACTTTCTTCTCAAGTGCACATGTAACATTCTCCAGGATAGATCACCACATGGGTCACAAATCAAGCGTTAGAAAATTTAAGAAAATTGAAATCATATCAAGCATCTTTCCAGCCACAACACTATGAAATTAGAAATAAATTGCAGGCAAAAAAATGTAAAAAACACAAACACTTGGAGGCTAAACAATACTTTACTGAATAACAAAGAGATCACTGAAGAAATGAAAGAGGAAATCAAAAAATACCTACAGACAAATGAAAATGAAAACACAACAATCCAAAACCTATGGGATGCAGCAAAAGCAGTTCTAAGAGTGAAGTTTATAACAATACAATTCTACCTCAAGAAACAAGAAAAATCTCAAATAAACAATCTAAACGTACACCTAAAGGAACTACAGAAAGAAGAACAAACAAAAACTCAAGGTTATTAGGAGGAAAGAAGTCATAAAGATTAAAGAAATAAATAAATAGAAACTAGAAAACTATAGCAAAGATCAATAAAACTAAGAGTTGGTTCTTTGAGAAGGTAAACAAAATTGATAAACCTTTAGCCAGACTCATCAAGAAAAAGAGGGAGAGGACTCAAATAAATAAAATTAAAAGTGAAAAAGAAGTTACAATGGACGCCACAAAAATACAAAGCATCATAAGAGACTACTACAAGCAACTCTATGCCAACAAAATGGACAACCTGGAAGAAGTGGACAAATTTTTAGGAAGGTATAACCTTCTAAGACTAAACCAGGAAGAAATAGAAAATATGAATAGACCAATCACAAGTAATGAAATTGAAACTGTGATTAAAAATATTCCAACAAACAAAAGTCCAAGACCAGATGGCTTCACAGGTGAATTCGATCAAACATTTAGAGAAGAGCTAACACCCATCCTTCTCAAACTCTTCCAAAAAATTGCATAGGAAAGAACACTCCCGTACTCATTCTACAAGGCCACCACCACCCTGAAACCAAAATCAGACAAAGATATTAAAAAAAATTACAGACCAACATCACTGATGAATATAGATGCAAAAATCCTCAACAGAATACCAGCAAACAGAATCCAACAACACATCAAACGCATCATACACCATGATCAAGTGGGATTTATCCCAGTGATGCAAGGATTCTTCAGTATATGCAAATTCATCAATGTGATACACCATATTAACAAATTAAATAATAAAAGACCATATGGTCATCTCAATAGATGCAGAAACTGCTTATGACAAAATTCAACACCAATTTTTGATAAAAATTCTCCAGAAAGTAGACATAGAGGGAAACTACCTCAACATAATAAAGGTCATATATGACAAACCCACAACAAGCATCATTCTCAATGGTGAAAAACTGAAACCATTTCCTCTAAGATCAGGAACAAGACAAGGCTGTCCACTCTCGCAACTATAATTCAACATAGTTTTGGAAGTCCTAGCCACAGCAATCAGAGAAGAAAAAGGAATACAAATTGGAAAAGAAGTAAAACAGTCACTGTTTGCAGATGACATGATACTATACATAGATAATCCTAGAGATACCACCAGAAAAGAACTAGAGCTAATCAATGAATTTGGTAAAGTAGCAAGATACAAAATTAATGCACAGAAACCTCTTGCATTCCTATACACTAACAATGAAAGATCAGAAAGAGAAGTTATGGAAATAATTCCATTCACCATTGCAAGAAAAAGAATAAAATGCCTAGGAATAAACCTACCTAAGGAGGTAAAAGACCTGTACTCTGAAAACTATAAGACACTGATGAAAGAAATCAAAGATTATGCAAACAGATGGAGAGATATACCATGTTCTTGGATTGGAAGAAACAATACTGTGAAAATGACTATACTACTCAAAGCAATCTACAGATTCACTGCAATCCTGATCAAATTACCAATGACATTTTTGACAGAACTAGATCAAAAATCTTAAAATTGGTATGGAGACACAAAAGATCCCAAATAGCCAAAGCAATCTTGAGGGAAGAAAACGGAGCTGGAGGAAGCAGACGCTCTGACTTCAGACTATACTACAAAGTTACAGTAATCAAAACAATATGGTACCAGCACAAAAACAGAAATATAGATCAATGGAACAGGATAGAAAGTCCAGAGATAAACCCACACACCTATGGTCAACCAATCTATGACAAAGGAGGCAAGGATATACAATGGAGAAAAGACAGTCTCTTCAATAAGTGGTGCTGGGAAAACTGGACAGCTACATGTAAAAGAACGAAATTAGAACACTCCATAACACCATACACAAAAATAAACTAAAAATGTATTGGAAACCTAAATGTAAGACTGGACACTATAAAACTCTTAGAGGAAAACATAGGAAGAACACTGATATAAATCACAGCAAGATCTTTTTTGATCCACATCCTAGAGTAATGGAAACAAAAATAAACAAATGGAACCTAATGAAACTTCAAAGCTTTATCACAGCAAAGGAAACTATAAACAAGATGAAAAGACAGCCCTCAGAATGGGAGAAAATATTTTCAAACAAATCAATGGACAAAGGATTAATTTCCAAAATATATAAAGAGCTCATGCAGCTCAATATTAAAAAAAACAAACAACCCAATCAAAAAATAGGTAAAAGACCTAAATAGACATTTCTCCAAAGAAGACATTCAGGTGGCCAAGTGGCACATGAAAAGCTGCTCAACATCACTAATTATTAGAGAAATGCAAATCAAAACCACAATGAGGTATCACCTCACACCAGTTAGAATGGGCATCATTAGAAAGTCTACAAACAATAAATGCTGGAGAGGGTGTGGAGAAAAGGGAACCCTCTTGCACTGTTGGTGGGAATGTAAATTGATACAGCCACTATGGAGAACAGTATGGAGGTTCATTAAAAAACTAAAAATAGAATTACCATGTGACCCATCAATCCCACTACTGAGCATATACACAGAGAAAACCATAATTCAAAAAGATACATGCACCCCAATATTCACTGCAGCACTATTTACAATAGCTAGGTCATGAAAACACCCTAAATGCCCATTAATAGGCAAACGGATAAAGAAGATGTGGTACATATATACAATGGAATATTATACAGCCATAAGAAAGAATGAAATTTAGTCATTTGTAGAGACGTGGATTGACCTAGAGACTGTCATACATAGTGAAGTAAGTCAGAAAGAGGAAAACAAATATCGTATATCAACACATATATGTGGAATCTAGAAAAATGGTACAGATAAACCGGTTTGCAAGGCAGAAATAGAGACACAGATGTAGAGAACAAATGTATGGACACCAAGGGGGGAAAGTGTTTGCGGGGGTGGGGGATGGTGGTGGGATGAATTTGGAGATTGTGATTGACATATATACACTTATATGTATAAAATAGATAAGAACCTGATGTAGGAAAAATAAAATTTAAAAAAATATTAAAAATATATGAAAAGAAGTGTAGTATCTTTGTGGTAAAAACTGCAAAATTCTGATAAAAGAAATCAGTTACCTTAATTAAATGGTGATATATATCTTGTTCATGGATTAGAAGACTTAATATTGTTAAGAAGTTAAATCTATCCAAAATGAGCTGCACATACAACCCAACTCCAATCAAAATTCAAGCATGCTCTTTTAGAAATTTTTAAAAAGTTATTCTATAATGTATACGATAAAGTAAAGGGACTAGAGTGGTGAAAACAATTTGTAAAAAGTAAAACCAGTTTGAAGGACTCTCGGTACCTGCTTGAAGGCTACATATAAAGCTGCATTAAGACAGTAGGATGGGAATTCCGTTGTTGTCCTGTGGTTAGGGTCCCGAGCTTCCACTGCAGGGGACACAGGTTCCACCCCTGGTGGGGGAACTAAGATCCCACATGCATGCTGTGTGGCCAAAAAATTTTAAAAAAGAGAGAAGCAACAATTGAACAAAAATGAACAAAGCCTCACAGACTTTGGGACAGCATCAAGTAGTCTAACACGTACAATTAAGTTCTGGAAGGAGAGAAGAGATTGGGAAAGAAAGTTAAATGATGTAATAATATGTTTTTTTTAAGTCCAAATTTGGTGAAATACATCAATTTATAGATCTAACACATGCTGCAAATGCCAGGCATAATGTCTGTAAATAAACCCATATGTATGTAGATGACAGTCAAAATTGCTTTAACGTTGAACTTATAGTGACAGAGAGTAGAATAGTGGTTGGAGCCTGGAGAGAAAGGAGAAGTAGTTATCAAACGGTACAAAGTTTCAGTTATAATATAAATAAATCCTAGTGACCTAAAGTACAGCATGTTGACTATACATAATAATAATGTGTACTTGAAATTGGCTACAAAGTTGATCTCAAGTGTTCTCACAACACACACTCAAGAGGTAAGTAGGTGAGGTCATGGATATATTAATTAGTATAATTGTGATAATCATTTCACAACATATACATATATTGTGCACCTTAAATATATAATTTTTTTATTTATCAAAAATAAATAAATAAGTATTGAATAAATGACACAAAATAAATCAATCAAATAGATAAGAGGCAAATAATAGAAAAACTAATGAACCTTTTGAAAGGTTCTTTACATAATTAATAAAATTGATAAAAACCTTACAAGAATTATCCAGAAATAAAGAAAAGAAAAAGCACAAATTATAAATTTCAGGAAGGGAAAAAGGATTTCACTACAGATGACAAATACATTAAAAACATAATAAAGGAATATTATGGTTAACTCTATTCTAGTACATTTAACATTTTTTGAAAAGCAAAACTTACCTGACAAAAGAAGACATAATATATTTAAATAGACATATTTAGGACTTCTATAACATAAACATACATAGACAGATATGACTTTGATGACATTTATATACAGTAGACCCTTGAACAACATGGGTTTGAACGGCATAGATTCACGTATATGAGAATTTTTTTAAATAAATCTATTGAAAAGTTTTTGGAGGTTTGCAACAATTTGAAAAAACTTGCAGACAAATAGCATAGCCTAGAAATATCAAAAAATTAAGAAAAGAATGCATAAAATATATGTAGATACTAGCTTATCCTTACATAGGCATAAGGTGAGTGATATTTAATATAAAATTAATAAATTGTTAGTTTTCTTACTGTTATATAACTTTGTTTCAAAGAATTCCATTACTGTACTCTATGCCTCTCTCCCCCTCATAATTGGGGAAACTGTTTATCGGCCTAACATCACAGGTAAGTGTTTTTTTAAAAAAATTGAACAATACTTCCAATACTACACGATGAATATGATTGTAGTACTGTATGCCATACAATTTTTGTAATGATTCATTCATTAGTGTATAGGCTAGGCCACCATGAAGAAATCATTTTGCTGCTTCTTTGTTATCATGGCATGAATTACTATACCTGTAAATAAATATGAATTTCTTTTTCACATTAATTTTCATTTTTGATGTCTAGTGTTAGTAATACGTATAACATCTACAGTGTTTTGTATCATATTAGACAGTACTGATGTAGGTACTGACAGATAGATGATTCATCTGGTAAAATGATGGTGTAAACTATTCAGTATCAGTAAATACTGTACAGTACTGTAAATGTATTGATATTTTCTCTTTCTTATGATTTTTCTAACAACAGTTTCTTTCCTCTAGGTTACTTTATTGTAAGAATACATATTCTTTATTGTAAGAACAGTGGATTAAAAATATGTTAATCGACTGTTTATGTTATTTGTAAGGCTTCCAGACAATGGTAGGCTATTAGTAGTTACAAGTTGGAGAGTCAAAAATTCTATGCAGATTTTCAACTGTGCAGGAGGTCAGCACGCCTTTAATCCCCATGTTGTTCAAGGGTCAAATGTACAGATATATAACATATATATCAAAATGTAAATAGACATATGTATTGAGACATTAAATTTGTAATGAAAGTGTCCAGACCCAGGTGGTTTCATTGGTAAAATTAGATCAAACATTTAGGGAAGAAATAATAGCAATTTTACACTGACACTTTCAGAAAACAAAGGAAAAAGGAACACTTCCCAAATCTATAAGAACAGCATAAACTCACAACACCTGACACAGATATTACACCACCATCAGCAGTAATAAAAAGTGATTACCAATGAGACTCATACACAAAAATACAAAAATCTCTAATAAAATTACAGCAAAAAATATCCAACAGTATGTAAGAAGAATAACATAATATGATTAATTAGGGGTTATCCTAGGAATGTTAGGTCAATTTAACATTCTAAAATTAATCAATGCTATTTGTTATATTAACAGAATAAATGAGAAAAATATAATTATTTTAGTAAATGGAAAAATTATTTAATAAAATTCAACAATTTTTCATGATAACCATTACAAGCAATAGAAATGAAAGGGAACTTTCTTAATCTGATAAAGAACATCAATGCAAAGCCTACAGCTAACATTATACTTGATGGTAAAAACCAAATAATGCTCCTATATGTTCAGGAACAAATAAGGGCATTTGTTCCCACCACTTCTATCCAATATTGTACTGGGGGTCCTACCTAGTGAAATATAGTAAGATAAACAAATAAAGGGCATACTTATGGAAAAGAAGAAGCGAAACTTTCCTTATTAACAGACAGGGTGGTTGTGCATGTAAAACTCCAAAAGAATCAACATAAACTAGAAACTCAAGTACGTCAACTTACAAAAGCTTTAGGGTAAAGGGTCAACGTAAAAATCTAAATTGTATTTCTACCTACTAGCAGCAAACAATGTGTGTTGACTTCACACTATGTCAAACTAGCTAAGGTAATTAGAGTGGCCGTGAGAGAATTTTATCTGATATTCTGAAGATGGAAGTGAAAGAGTTATCACTTTTACAGGCAGAATTATAACATAGGACAAGGTTGTTACAGCTTGCACATGTTGCTCTTTATTTTTTGGCCTACTCATTGGAGAGAGCAGCAGCTGGGTGGGCAAATCCTCCAGCTCTCGCCCAATATATTTATTAAGCTTCTAAAAATCCTGGGCCAATTGGGTGAGCAGTTGCATGGTAAAGGACATCAGTTATCTTGCAAGTCACTTGCATCATAAAGATTGGAGGTTGTCCTAGTCTGTTGGGGATGCCGTAACAAAATACCATAGACTGGGTGGCTTCACCAACAGAAATTTATTTCTCACAGTTCCAGAGGCTAAGATGTTTAAGATCAGGGTGCCAGCATGATCATTTCCTGGTGAGGACTCTCTGGTTTGTAGACAGCTGCCTTCTCATTGTGTTCTTACATAGCACGGAGAAAGACATCTCTCTCCCTGATTTTATAAGGCCACCAATCATATTGAATTAGGACCCTCACATTTATGACCTCATTTAATCTTAATTATCTTGTAAAAGACCTCTCTCCAAATATAGTCACAATGGGAGTGAGGGTTTCAATGTATGAATTTGGGGAGGACAAAATTCAGTCCATAGCAGAAGTGATGAGAGGGAGACAGAGTTCCATTTTGTTATTACAGGTTCTGGTTTGTCCTCAGTTTCTCCCATTCATGCCTATCTTCCTTTCCCAACTACCTTGTACATACCAGAAACCCTGTACCAAACACAGTGCCCAGAGCTCAACAGACTGCTTAACAACCTACTGTAACTGTATAAGATCTAATAATTTTAATTAACATCTCTTTCTACATTACTTTCCATATAGTGATTCTGCTCCTTTGATTGAACCCTGACTGCTCTACACTGTTACATGATGGAAAATGAAATTTTAAAATCTGCCATTTACACTTGCATCAAAAACACAAAATACTTATGAATAAATTTACCGAAAGAAGTACAAGAGCTCTACACTGAAAAAGATACAGCATTGGTGCGGAATGTTAAAGAAGACCTAAATAAATGAAAGGCACAACATGGCTGTGGATTAGAAGACTGAATGTTGTGAAGATGTCAGTTCTCCACAAACCAATAGATTCAGTGCAATCCCAATTGAAATCCTTATAGGCTATTCTATAGAAAAGGAAAAGCTGATTCCAAAACTTATAGGAAAACTTAAAAGACCTATAAGACAAACAATCTTGAAAAAAAGGACAAAGTAGGAGAATACACACTTCTTGAATTCAAAACTTTTTTAAAAATACAATAATATGACAGTTGTGGTATTGATACAAGGATAGCCAATACTATCAATGGAATAGGAGAGAGCCTGGAACACACATACATACATACACACACACACACATATGATTATTGAATTTTCAAGAAAGGTGTCAGAGTACTGGAACAACTGTATATTCATATACAGAAGATTAATCTTTACCCCTACCTCACACTATACACAAAACTTTATTCAAGAAGTATCATAGACCTAAATACAAATGTTAAAAGTCTAAAGCATCTAAAAAACATAGGAGAATACCTTCTTGGAGCAAACAAGGACTTTTAACAGATGACACTAAAACAATGCACAAGAGAAAAAATCCATATATTGAACTTCATTAAAACTAAAAATTTTGTTATTCAGAAGATATAGTTAAGAAAATGAAAAGGCAGGTCACAAATTGGGAGGGAGTATTTGTAAAACAAATAATTGACAATGGGCTTGAATATAGAATATATGAAAGCCCTTAACAATAATAGAAAGAGAAACAACCTAATAAAAATGAGCAAAAATATCTGAGTTGAACAGATGCTTAAAAAAATAAGACATTCTTTGACATATATACACCACTCTGTATAAAATAGATAACTAATGAGAACCTGCTGTATAGCACAGGGAACTTTACTCAATGCTCTGTGGTGACCTAAATGGGAAGGAAATCCAAACAGGATGGGCTATTTGTATACCTATAGCTGATTCACTTTGCTGTGCAGCAGAAACTAACGTAACATTGTAAAGCAACAATACTACAATAAAAATTAATTTAAAAAAAGAAAAGAAGATATTCTGATATCCAATAAGCACATATCATTAGTCATCAGGGAAATGTAAATTTAAACCACAGGGAGATTCTTTCAAAAGCTTCAGACTTTGAATGAAATTGCAAAAATTGAAAGAGATGAACTTTGTACAGAGCTCTGGGCAGTGATTTGAAGTCCCTTAAATGCAATAAATGCAAACTCCCTTCCTCCCCGCCCCCACACCCCATTCCTTGCCAGCTAAGGCAGGGAGTGTTTTCTTGGCCCTGGGGAAGGTAAAGCCAGCCAGTCCCAGTAATTGTGGAGGTACTGGTTTTTCCAGTTCTACCTGAGAATATGGACTAGAGAAAGACTGTGACATTAGAAACTAAAAAACAAACAGGAGACATTTCCGTTGCCCTAGTCTTCTGAGCCTCTGGAAGAATTAATTTTCCTTTGGGATTGACCTCTCGTTCCACAAAATAAATAAACAAACAGGGAGGTGGAGATCTCACTTCTTTGGATTTCCTGAGACTGTCACTAATAAAGAGTGTGGCTATTGTAAACAGCTAAGTATGAACTCCTTTGACATTCGCATTCACAATTAAAGACAATTGTTCTTTGTGAAATGTGTCGCATAAGCTTGCAGTGGCCCAATCATTAGGCTTTTCCTGGGCTGCTGAATAACACATTTATAAATCAGAAGAGTCTCCAAATAAAAAAGGCCAGTGACAGTGATGAGTCCTCCATCAAATATAGTTCATTTTCAGTCATACCTTTCACTCTCCCTCTCTCCTCTCCTCCAGTGTTCTGAAAGGTAAACACCCATATTTCAATGTGTGACCACATAGCTCCAAGAAAAATTACATTTGGGAAATGAAAGAAAAGGGCAATTCTTCAGTAGTTTCAGGCAGTTCTTCCACAGTTTAAAAAACTGACTCAGTCGTGCCTCATCATAGCAAGCCAAAATGTCTAACAATTTTTCAAACCCTGAGTTTGGTCTGCAGATCCCTTGGCAGGCAGGGTGGGGAAGGGGAGAGAGGAAGCATCAGGGGTCAGAGAGGTCCCATCTAGGTGAGCTGTGCACGTCGAGTCCTGCCCCGTTCTAAGATCCCTTGTCTGGCCAATGGGATGACAGCAGTAGCCACCCCCAGGGCTGCTCATAGATTAAATGGAACATGTGGGACTCAAGGCACAGGTGCTCCCTTCCTCTCCTCCCCTTTAGAAACACCTTCCTTTTGCAGAGAGCAGTCATTGCTGCCATTCCTGTTGGGATTAAGAGAAGCTCCTCTGTGAATGGTTAATTTCAAAGTAATCTCACAGGAAGTTTGCAAAGTGGAGGAAAAACTTCACCTGAACCTCGCGCTCCTAATAAGAATCCCATATCTAGCCTGGGGGCACATTCAAGAGACAAGCCAGCTGCAACTGTGTCTTCTTTTACCCTTTCAGGGAGTTGTCCACACAACAATTCCCAGAATCCCCCTTCCCCAGGTACCCCACCTCCAAAAGTGGACAGCCCTTTCTTCTAATCAGCTGTCCTGAGAAGTCCAGTACTGTGAGGTAGAGGGAGACTCAGGAGTGGACAGCTGGGCCTTGGGCAACCCTCACCCTCTCTGGCCTGCTGGCTTACCCAGAGGTGAGGGCCCTGTGAGGTGGGTATTCCCACAGGACAATTTCATCCCATCTTCTGGGGAATCATCTTTTGTGTTTACCAGCCACTAGTCCTTCTGTCTGGTCCTCAAGGATAGACACCGCTCTTCCATGGGCTGACAGGCCACAGCTGAGGGACTGACAGCCCTTCTGCTCACCTTTCCAGGCCCTCACCTTCTCACTCAGGAGGAGCCAATGCAAAGGAGTGCATGTAACAAGTCACACTGATTTCTCCCCAGAACCTTGTTGAAGATGAAATCTTTAGACCTAGACATTCTTTGTGTGTGTTAAATGAATAGGAATAGTCTTCACTTGGGTAAGGAAATATTTTCTCTCCCACTTTTCCTGAAACACTTGGCCCTCTCAGTCTGCCATTCATCTTTACATCATAGGGATACGCACATAAGAAATATTTACAGTTCCAAATTGATGGTAAGAACAAGAGTCATGAAAAGCTAACATCTGCCCAGTAATCAGGAGGGTAGGGACCAGAGAGACTGGAGGAACACCTGCCACATTCAAAGGGGCAGGTGCTGGTCTACCCAGCCAGGTGCTGCCCACAAGCCTGCAAGTCCTGGCTCCCACTATTCTACAAAAGACAGCACCTGGATTTTTAATGTGAAGCCTGTTGATTGGACAAGCAATCCAATGTTTCAAGCAGAACATGTTCCAACACTTGCAGGACACCTGCTGGCTAGATTTGACCCATGGGCCAGCAGAGTGTGCTGTCAGCTCTCATCCATCCTTCGTGTGGCTTTCCTACTCCAGAACCCCTCCCAGTGGCCTGCAAGACAACCCCAAGACTCTCCTGCCTGGACTTCAACTGTATCCACAATCCCACTCTGGCCTTTTATTTAGGCCTATATCCATCAGCAGCTTACATCCAGCACCTACTGCTGAACAACCCACTACCAAAGCCATGTTGTATCATGAATTTTCCACCCTATTGACTTCCATAGTGCCTTTGCCCATGCAAGGAATATTCTCCCTCTTCTTGCCATTCTGTCTATAGAGATCCTCCACATGCTTTAAGCTCGTTTCCTCCAGCTTAGTCTCTGGAGGAGATTCCCGCCTCTCCTCCAAACCCTCATAGTGATCACATTCACTTGCGCAGGCTCAGAAATTAATTTCAGCCCATCTTATCATGTTCTCTAACTGCTTCAGGTATGTTTCCCATTACTTATTAGCTAGACCATAAGCTCTCTGAGATCAGGTATCAGATGTTCTTTGGGTTCACTCATTATGATTTTCATAGTATCTTGCACCTTAGATACTCTGACAGAACAGGAGCACTGATGACCCCTCCAAATGGGGAGAAAAAAGACACTAAAAATGCTGGACAAAGCATTGAAAGTTTATTTTTTAATATGTTGACTACCTGGCACAGAAGTAAGAGTACTTCAAATTAAAAGCCAAATTAAATCTGAAATCTATAGAGTTAAGTCAAACATAGAAAACACCCTTCTCCTCAAGGACATTCAGTGTTCATTTGTGACACCACAGGGCTCAGGGATCAAGATGCAAAGCTCAGGGTCTGCCCAGGTGAGAGGTAGGTCTAATTCCATGAAGCTGGAGCCAGAGATGCATCAAGTGTGCAGCTAGCAAACCCAACTAAATGCGCAAAGCTAGCACAATAACACAATCAGTAGAGAAAACAAATCTTTCTTAGGCACATATGTAACTTATGAAACTCGATCATTCTTCAGTGTAAGAGTGAACAAGAAATAAACCTACATGCTAACTCACTCCCACTTACACACATCCACACCCACTAGGGGGGAAACAGTGAAACACATCTGTCCTGCATTATGGCACTGAGTAAAGGGGTAAATATCTATCCTGGGAATTGTTAAGAAAATGCTGTTCTCACTCAAATTGCAGCATAAATTCACACGAGCTGGGAGGTCTGAAAAAATCTCAAGCTGAAACTCAGTTTAAAGTATCAACCCCAGAAAACCAATAGAAGCCAATATTCAACACAAGCTTCACAGAATCCCCACAGATGAATTTCCAAGGATTCTGATTTCACAAATGCAAAAAATAAATAAATAAAATACACATCACACACACACAAGGAAAACAGACATCCTAAGTGAGAATTAGCAGTAATAACTGGAGGCAACCCATTCTCATCAACTTCTTAATCACAGTTACCAGCAAGAATACAAAATATGTATTTTTAATGGATTTAATTTAATAAAAACAGGGTACTGATAAGACTATTAAAATATCCAAACCATTTTGACAAAAATAGGATGCCAAAACTGTATAGCAATTTAAATAAAGAACCCAATGGATGATTTTCACAGAAAAATTTTCAAAGCTGAAGAGATACTTAATAAAACAAAAGCTAGATCTAAAGATATCCTATAATGCAGTATAGAAACACAAGGTCAAGGAATAATAAAGGAGGCTTAGAAGACATGGAGTATTATACTATTGGGTTGGCCAAAAAGTTCATTCAGGTTTTTCCGTAACATCTTATGGAAAATCCTGAATGAACTTTTTGGCCAACCCAATACAAGTCTATTTGGAAGCCCAGAAAGAGTGAAGTCAAACATGGGGATATAAGATATTTGAAGAAATAAAGAATGAAAAACTTTGAAACTAATAACAGGCATTACTATTTATAAAAGCAAATGAAAAGCAGGATGAAAATTAAAAATAAAATCCACACCTAAAAAGTCATTGTAAAACCTCACAATGCCAAGGGGAAAGAGAGACTGTCTTAAAAATCTTCACAAAGACAGATAATCAATAAAGGAATGACAAATGAAACTTAGGAGACAGTGGAATAATATCTTCAATGTACTAGAGAACATAACGGTTGACCTAGAGAAAATATCTTTCTGAAGGAGATGAAGTTAAAAAAGAACAAAGGAAAACATACAAACAAAAACTGAGCACTGTACCCAAAAGACGTTCACTTATGATATTGTACAGTTTATCTTATAGGCAAAGTAAAAGCAATCACACAGAATGTCTGAGATGCAAGAATAAATGAAGAGCAAAGAAAATGGTAAATATGGAGGTAGATTTGTTCACATATTGACTATATAAGACAAAAATAATATTGTTTATCAACACTTGGGGGAAAATAAAATAGATCTAAAACACCCACAATAATATATCAGAAGGAAAGAGTGAGATTACAGTTAATTTATTATGCAGTTCTTATATTTTTCAGGAGAAGGCTAAGCATCTTAAATTTTCTAAATTAACCATTAACTGAACAAAAATAGAATTAATCAGTTCCAAAATAGTGGAGATGAAAAGGTACAATGAGAAAATATGCTCAAACAATCAAAAAGAAGAGGGAAAAGGAGAAGAAAAGAAAAAGAAATGTATAATACACAAAAAGTATAAATACACAAAAAGATGATAGAAATAAATGGAATTAGAATAATAATTAGAATAACTGTAAAAGAACTGGGGCTTCCCTGGTGGTACAGTGGTTCAAAAAAAAAAAAAAAAAAAAAAAAAAAAAATGTAAAAGAACGAATTTCAAGAATTGACAGACAAAGATTGTCAGACAAGACAAATAAACAAAAGCTAGCCTTATGCTATTTGTAAGAAACATTTAACATTTCTAAGTCATAGTATTAGAATAATAGTAAAAAAAATACAGGAAATTACCAGACAAGTATCAATACTAACCAACTCAAGTAAATAACTATATTAATAACAGAAAAAATAAACCTTAAAGCATAAAGCATTAACAGAGAATTACTGTTAAACAATCAAAGGTATAGTTCTCAAGGAAGATATAATAATTTTAAAGTTGTTGCACATAATGAGCAGAAATTAAAAGGACTAAAAGGAAAAAATCATCATCATCTTCGTCATCAACAACAATAACAACATCATAGTGGGAGATTTTAACACAATTTTCACAGCTAATGATAGATATATCAGGAAAAACCATCACTATTCACAGATAAAATTTGAGCAATGCAACTAGCAAACAACTAAACACACATAGCTAGCACATTAACACAACCAGTAGAAAATACAAATATTTCTTAGGCACATATGTAGCACTTTAAAAAGTTGATCAATAGGGTCATAATTCAAACTTGAAAAAACTAATGCAATTGGTTAGATATTATAAACAAAATATAAATTTAAAAATTCTTAATATTCTTAGAAATATGAATTTCTCATATATTCTTATAAATTATAAATAAATGAATAACAGAATGTAATTCATTAGAATAAATAACAGAAATATAAACAAAAATCATTTTTAACATAGTTTATTTTTCTAAAACAAAAATCCCATACAGAGTGAAGGAAGTCAGAAAGAGAAAAACAAATACCAAATATATATATGGCTCTGAAGAACCTCGGGGCAGGACAGGAATAAAGACACAGATGTAGAGAATGGACTTGAGGCCAAGGGGAGGGGGAAGGGTAAGCTGGGACAAAGTGAGAGAGAGGCATGGACATATATACACTACCAAATGTAAAATAAATAGTTAGTGGGAAGTAGCTGCATAGCACAGGGAGATCAGCTCGGTGCTTTGTGATCAACTAGAGGGGTGGGATAGGGAGGGTGGGAGGGAGACGCAAGAGGGAGGAGATATGGGGATATATGTATATGCATAGCTGATTCACTTTGTTATACAGCAGAAACTAACACACCATTGTAAAGCAATTATACTCCAATAAAGATGTTTAAAAATAATAATGATAATCTTTGAGTTTATCACCAGGTATACACTTAAGAATTTATCAAGAAAACAAATTAAAATGTTTTAAGTGTCTTATAAGCTAAAGAAAGATATTCAAAGAATGGGTTCTTTTTTTGTAATTTTTATTTTATATTGGAGTATAGTTTATTTTATTTTATTTTTTTAACATCTTTATTGGAGTATAGTTGCTTTATGATGGTATGTTAGTTTCTGCTTTATAACAAAGTGAATCAGTTATATAGTCGATTAACAATGTGTTAGTTTCAGGTATACAGCAAAGTGATTCAGTTATACATATATGTGTATTAATACCTATTCTTTTAAAAATTATTTTCCATTTAGGTTATCATAGAATATTGAGCAGAGTTCCCTGTGCTATACAGTAGGTCCTTGTTGGTTATCTATTTTAAATATAGCAGTGTGTACATGTCAATCCCAAACTCTCAATCTATCCCTGCTCCCTACACTTCCCCCCTGGTAATCATTAGTTTGCTCTCTAAGTCTGTGAGTCTGTTTCTGTTTTGTAAATAAGTTCATTTTTATCATTTCTTTTAGATTCCACATATAAGCTATATCATATGATATTTGTCTTTGTCTGACTTATTTTACTTAGTATGATAATCTCCAGGTCAATCCATGTTACTGCAAATGGCATTATTTCATTCTTTCTTTTTTTTTTAGTGTTTTTTTTAACTTTTTATTTTATATTGGAGTATAGTTGATTAACAATGTTGCGATAGTTTCAGGTGTACAGCAAAGTGATTCAGTTATACATATACATGTATCTATTCTTATTTAAGTTTTTTTCACATTTATGCTGTTACATAATATTGAACAGAGTTCCCTGAGCTATACAGCAGGTCCTTGTTGGTTATCCATTTTAAATATAGCAGTGTGTACATGTCAGTCCCAAACTCCCTAACTATCCCTTCCCCCCACCCTTCTCCCTGGTAACCATAACTTTGTTCTCTAATTCTGTGAGTCTGTTTCTGTTTTGTAAGTTCATTTGTACCATTTCTTTTTAGATTCCACTTATGTATGATATCATATGATATTTCTCTTTCTCTCTCTGTCTTACTTCATTTAGTATGATGATCTCCAGTTCCATCCATGTTGCTGAAAGTGGCATCATTTCATTCTTTTTAATGACTGAGTAATATTCTATTGTATATATGTGCCACATCTTCGTTATCCATTCCTCTCTGAATGGACATTTAGGTTGCTTCCATGTCTTGGTTATTGTAAACAGCATTGTAACAAACATTGGGGTGTATGTACCCTTTTGAATGATGATTTTCTCAAATATATGCCCAGGAGTGTCATTGCTGGATCATATGGTAGTTCTATTTTTAGTTTTTTAAGGAACCTCCATACTATTCTCCATAGTGGCTGTACCAATTTACATTCACACCAACAGTGTAGGAGGGTTCCCTTTTCTCTACATTCTCTCCAGCATTTATTGTTTGTAGAATTTCTGATGATGGCCATTTTGACTGGTGTGAGATGATATCACAGTTTAAATAATTTAAGAATCAAATAAGTCATAATTATGTTAAAATACATAGTGTTGAGCAATAATGAACCTACAGTTTAACAAAATTATGGAATTTGCTTAAAGCAGCATTTAGAGGAAAATGCATAGCCTAACAATTTATGTTAGAAAACTAAAAGGATTAAATTTAATGAGCATAAAATGTAACTTGAGAGGTCACAACAAAAATGAAAGGAAGGAAATATAGAGCAGAAAGTAGTCCAATAAAAACTGAAAAATCCTTTGTAAGGCTAATGAAAAGAAATAATTAGTATTAGAAACAATAAATGGATGTAATTTCAGATGCTGCACAAAGTAAAAATATTTCATGAATAACTTTATACCAATAAATTTGAAAACTTACATCAAATGGACAAATTACTTTAAAATGTAACATAAAAATCAACACCAGAAGAAATAGAAAATGTAAATAATCCCACTAATATTAAAAGAATTAAATAAACATTTAGAAATCTTTCTACAAAGAAAATATTACATATGTCTCAGGTGGTTTTCCCTATTAGTTCTAACTCTTAAGAGACAATACTTCCAATCTTAAACAAACAGTATAGAGGATAAAACAGTGGAAATACTCTACAACTCATTTTCTGAAAAAACAAAATTATAGGGCCATCTCATGAACTTAAATGCAAAACAAAATCAAATAAATGTTAGCCAACTGAATCCAAAATATATGGAAAAGATAATGCATTCTTCCAATAGGGATGTAGGTAATTGAGTATTAGAAATCATTTTAAATAAGTTCTACATTAACAGTTTAAAAGAGAACAATCAAAGAATTTTTGCTTGATGAAAAGAAAATTCCATTCATCTTTAAAAAATTCTTACCAAGTTAAAAGTAGAAGCGGACTTTCTTAAACTGGTAAAAAAAAATCTACAAACACCTTAAAATAGGCATCATAATAAATTAAAAAATGCTTTCAGCATTTCCTTTATGAATAGGAAAAGGAAGGATGCCCGTTATGACCATTTCTAGTCAACATTTACCAGTGATTTACCATATAATAAGAAAAAACATAGAATAAAAAAGTATAAAAACAAGAAAGAAAGAAGGAAAGAAGGGAGAGAAGGAGGAAATAAATAAATAATGTGATTGTTAAAGTAGACATATGAATTATTAGAATTTAAAAATATATTTAGCAAAGTAGTCTGATTTTTAAATTATTTATATAAAACAGCAGCAAACATTTTTAAATTATAATTAAAGATACTATTTAAATGTCTTGAAATTATAAAGTACCTAGGAATAAATGTAGCACGAGATTTTAAGCTTTTTGTAAAGAAAATTCTAGAACTATACTAAAATATATAAAGATCCAAATAAATGTAGAAATATATCATATTTATGGATCAGAAGACTAAACAACTTAAAGATATCAGTTATTTTCAGAATGATACACACTTCAGTGCAAATCTAACCCATATCCTCAAAGCTATTATGGGGTACTTGACAACAACTTCTAAAATATATACGGAAGCCTTAAGGAGCAAAGATAGCCAAGATACTCCTGAAGAAGAAACCAGGTAGGGAGTCCTTCTCAGCAAAGAAAGACAAAAACTGTATGTTATTAACTATATGTGGAATCTAAAAAATGAAACAAACAAGCGTAATGAAACAGAAACAGACTCATACTCCTGGTTACCAGTGGGGAGAGGGAAGCGGGGGAGGGACAAGAGAGGGGCAGGGGAGTAAGAGGTACAAACTACTGTGTATAAAATGAATAAGATACAAGAATATATTGTACAGCACAGGGAATAGAGCCAATATTTTATAAATTTAAATGGAGTGTAATCTATAAAAATATCAAATTGTGTTGTACACCTGAAATAATATAACATTGTAAATCAACTTTACTTCAATTAAAATAAATAAATAAATAATTTTTAAGCCGTAATAACTAAGACAGTATGGCATTAGTGAACTGACAAGGCAGAACAGGGAGTCCACACACAGGCTTCTAAACAAGAGAAACAAGCTGTATAAAGGAGAAAGCATGAACTTTGCAATAATCTGTCCTGCGACAGTTAATTACACAACTGAGGAGAAAAAACAGAAAGAAATTGGAGTATTACTTCATGCAATACATAAAAATTAATTTCAGATGCTTTAAAGATTTAAATGTGTAACATGAAACTGTAAACATTTTAGAATATCATATGGAAGAATATCTTTATGACTGCAAGATACGAAGAAATTTCTTAAGATTAAAAAAGGCAAATCATAAGGAAAAACCAATGTAGACATAGTAAAACTAGGAACTTCTCTTTGCCATAAGAATTCATTGTAAAAAATGAACATAAACCACAAGTTGGGAAAGCATATTTGCAACATATATAACTGACAAAGAATTAGAATACAAACTACTTAAGGAACTACTATAAATCAATAGAAAAAAAGGTGATTCAAAAGAGAAATGTACAAAGACTTGAGGGAATACTTCACCAGAAAACATCCATGGCTGTTAAAAACATGAAAAGATGTTCAACCCATCATTAATCAGGAAAATTCAAATTAAAGCTACGATGAGATGCTATTTTACACTCAGAATGGTAGAATTTTTTAAAGTCTAACAAAATCAAGTTTTGGCAAACATGTTCCAAAAAATCCATCTACCGCTGTGGGGTAACAATCTGGCATTATCTAGTAAAATTGAAGTGGTACATTTCCAAGATACAGACATTCCTTTCGTAGGATTGCATGGAAGCAGTTGTGCACATGTGCTCCAAGGAATATCTACAAAATGTTCACAGCAGCATTCTGTAATAGCAAAACTTCAGAAACAAGCCAAATGCCCGAAGGTAGGCAAATGCATAGAGACTGGTCCATTGGTCCCACACAATCCTGTTCAGCAGTGAACACAAATGAACTACAGCCAGGAGTGTATGATGACTCACTCTCAAAAGAGTGTGTTGAGCAGCCTAAAGCAAGTTGCAGATGAGTACATATGGTACAATTCCATTAAATAAAGTTTAAAATTCTCAACACTAGCACTATATTCTTGGGGCTGCGAGTCAGAGCGGTGCTGGCCTGCAGACATGCTCATATACTTGCATATTCTCTGAAGTGTTATAGGGCAGCCTTGTGATAGATTCAGCCAGAGTTGTTAAAACTGTGAAGAAATGCAAGACGATGATAAACATGAATTCTGTATAGGGATTACCTCTGCGGAAGAAAAGGTAGGATAAGGGAGGGGTACTCACTGGGCTTCAAAGATCCTGGTGATGTTCTCTTTCTTATACTGTGTTTGGATTTACTGGCATTTATTTTATTATTTTTTTATTTATTATACATATTTCACAAATATTATTTTGTATCTAATATTTAATAAAAGGAAAAAGACTTGTCTGGTTGTGGCCCTCCATGTACCCCATGATGTTACTCTTCCAATCCTAATGTGCTTTTTGAAGGATCTCTGCTGTTTTCTCTCTTTCCATCATGAGTGAACCCTTCTTTGCATGGGTCATGAAGGCTGATGGACCCAGAGAGATTACCCTCTCTGACCCCAGCTCCTCATCTTTAAAATGGACTTGGTAATATATAACTTGCAACGCTGTGAGGGAATTAAATAAGCAGAGGAAGTGTAAATTAGATACAGCATTTGTGGTGGACAATTTGTAGAAACTATTAAAATATGAAATGTGCCTGCCATTTAACCCCCAATTCAATGACTTCAAATCTATTCCAGAAAACTTCTCTCTAAACTTTACATAAATTTATAGACAAGCTACTTTATTACAGAATTGTTTTGGATAAGAAAAAATGAGAAACAATTATCAATATGAGAATAGTTAAGTAAATTACGGTACATCAATCATTGAAAATATAGTACATAGTCATTAAAATGAATAAGGTAGATAATGTATTTTTTTGAAATTTATTTTTTATACAGCAGGTTATTATTAGTTATCTATTTTATACATATTAGTGTATATATATATGTCAATCCCAATCTCCCAATTCATCCCACCACCACCAATGTATTGATAGAGGAAAATCTCTGTGATACATGGCTGAGTGGAAAATATCCTCATTCATATATGTGGAATGTGAAGCCTCGAGAAGTTCAAGCATGTCTAGTTTTCCCAGATAGTAGGAGGCAGAATAGGGACTGCCATTCACATAATGTAATTCTAAAAAGAATTATTCCTCCTCCAAAACACAACCATTCTTAAGAGAAAAGCTATGATTCTCTTTCTCTCCTAAAAGTTTTTTTTTTTAAGTTATTCATAGTCATAACTGCAGCAATGAAAACCTGGTGATTTTAGAGGTTTTCTAAAATCTGGAAAAGCCCCTTGTAAAGACAAGTCCTATGAGACCAGGGCACCTATGTTCTGTGAGCCTTTGAGGCAAAGGAGCTGCTATATTTGGGGCATGTAGTTTATCCTCACTCATGTGGTCACCACCTGTCTGTGGTACTATTTTTTGCCTGAAAAACTGGGTCAGAAGGTCACAGAAAGGCATCTCCAAGGTGCTCAAATGAATGATTTAGTAATTCTCTAGTTGTTTCAATGGTGCTGAGCCTGTCTCTGAAGTACAGTCATAGAAGGAAAGGGCGGAGGTGACCCTGCCTTGTGCCTCCTTCTGTCACAGCTCATATCACACTTGTCTGTCTCCCTCTTGACACCACAAAACCCTGGAAGGCAGGTTCAAAGAATGACTAGTAGAGTCCCTGGAGGGGGTGGGGAAACGATGAACATGAAAGGGGCTTCTTGAAGGCAGAGGAGAGGTGGGCAAGGGAATGAGAACGTCCATCCCAGGTCCCAAAGGCAAGTGTGCCTTCAAAATTAGGAGAGTGATTAGGTTTTCCGTTTGGGGTTTTGGTTTCCTTTTTATTTCCTGCAATGGAATGGCCTAACCATTTTCCAAACCAACTGTGACTTTGCCTGAAAACTGCCCACTTGTTAACCAGTGCCTTTCCACAGGAGAGACGAGAAAAGCCTGGAGGTGTTGGCTGGTGTCCATGTGTCTGGACACCTAACTTTGTGTTTAAATACTAATTCACAGTGATGTATGGATACAACATTTTATATCAAAAAGTATTCCAAAATTATAGGAAAGGGGGCACCAGGCTATGAGCCAAAGGATCTGAGTTTGAATACTGGTTCCATCACTAACGTATTCTGAGACCCCAATACCTCTCTGAGTCTCAATTTCCCCACCCAACAAATGAGAGGGTTGAACCAGCTGAACCAGAGACCGTTCCAATGTTCCAATTCTGTTAACCTGAGCATGGAGGCCAGCAAGCCCTCCTAAGTTGTCAAGGACGATGTGAAGCCTGGACATCAGGGCAAACAAGAGCCTTTTGAATAATGACTTTGCAGGCAGGCATGGGGGGGGCATCATAAACCTCCCTTGCCATCCTCCCAGTTATAATTCCACCTCATTGTCACGAACACCCTAGCTTCTGCGGTAATTTCATTTAATGTTATGGCCTGGCTCCTCCAGCCTTCCTAGTCGGATAAGCAGTTTTGAAAGCACTGAGGACAATACCAGGCAATGATTTGCAAGGTGGGGAGCAGTGTATAAACCAGTCAGTCAACAGCATCGGTGGGAGGAGGGAATCAATCTGGAGATGAGGATCAGACCTCCTTCCAAGCAAAGCGAGCAGGCTGGCGTGGTTGAGGCCGGCCGGATTGGGACAGATGTCTTGCTTATACACACATGGATGGCCTCCAGATTATCACCAGGCACAGAGAAGGACAGGCAGGATCTGGGAAGAACCAGGATCAGTTCCTCCTTGGGAGGGAACCACAGTGCCCAAGCACAAGAGCCAGAAAGGGTATGGCAGTGGGGCGGGGGGCGGGGAGGGCACTGATTAATGTCACATGTACAAAGAGCCAGGCTCTGCTGGGTTCCACTTCCTTGGGCAAGGGACTTGACCTCCCTGAGCCTCAGCTTCCCAGCGGGAAAACTCAGGAGGGCAACAGTAACCATCACCGGGGTTGTGGTGAGTGAGGTATTTGTGGGGAAGGCTGGTGCTATGCCCACTACTGTAGCAGTGCCCATGAGATGGCAACCTCCTGCCCAGCCAAATCTTCGGCCCCAGAATTGCAGGACCAGATCCTAGATGTTTGACTAGCTGAGGAGGCCTCCTGTTTGACCAATGTGTTCGCCTTGTCTGTGAGTTTCCTGTGGGCAAACATCAGGTATGTCTTCTTTTGCCTTGTATCTCCAGGATATGTTGCCGAAATTTGGTCTCTGTTCACCGTTACTGGATTAAATCTCGGAGACAGAGGTTTGGGTGAAGTAGAAAGAAATAGCTTTATTGCTTTTCCAGGCAAATGGGGCCACTGCAGGCTAGTGCCCTCAAGACTGTGTGTCCCACCTTGGAGGGAACAGGAAAGTCTTATAATAATGGTTCAAGGAGCAGGGGGTCCTGATCAGTTCGTGAACATTCTTCTGATTGGTTGGTGATGAGGTAACTGGAAGTCAGCATCATCAACCTTCTGGTTCCAACTGGTCTGGGGTCTGCGTGCTTGTGGGCAGCATGCAGTTAACTTCTCCCACCTGGTGGGGATTTCAGTATCTGCAAAACAGCTCAGAGGACATGGCTCAGAATATTATCCATAGTCCTCGAGGAAGAACTAAAGGTCCTTGACTTTGTTTAATGGCTAAAGTATTATTATTTTGTCTTGCTTGACTGTTTTCCTTTCTTTCTGCATTTTCTCACTTCTCTGATTAAACATATTCTTTGACTAAAGTTTTTCTACAGACAAAAAGCAGGTGGAGGGCGTGGAAGGGGTCTATTCTGGGAAGACCTCCTAGGGTCCTGCTCGGTTACAACTATAGCAAAGGAACTGAGCAGGAAGGCCTCAGGGCATAATTGAAGAGCTTGGAGGGTACCCACGGCACCCAGGGGGTTTCAGAAACACTGCCTCCAAGCAGGCCTGGGGTGGTGGGGAGGAGGTGCCCAGATCACCTAAATAACCCGCTGAGGCTCTGAAGGGATGGAGCACCTTCCTGCCTCGCCCCCATCGGGTAGGCCCTCTGGAGGGGACCTAACCAGTGGGTCAAGGTTAAACCCACAGAAGGCCAAGTCCAGCTGGCCAGGTGGGTTTGAAATGCAAATTTGTGGGGCAGAGGGAAGAGGATCCTTGGTGGGTGATACAGAGCCAGGCAGCAGGACTGGAGTCCAACAGAGTGGATTCTGCATGGAGTATGATCAGAGCGACTTGAAGGCCTTAAACTCCACCTGAGGCCTGCACTGTGGGTCCAGCAAACTGTCACTGACCCCTGCTTGCCAGGCATTGTCCTAAGCACTTTGCTTGTATTAACTCATTTCCTTCCCACCGCCATGAAGTCAGGGCTCTCTAAGAATCCATGTCACAGAAGAAGAAGCCAGCCACAGAGAAGAATGTAAGACATTTGCTTGGGATGCACAGCTAGTCAACAGAGAAGAGAGATTTGATCACGGAGCTTCTCCACCTAAGCACCATTGGCATTTGCGTCCAGATCGTTCTCTGTTGAAGGGCTGTCCTGTGCATTGTGGGAAGTTCTGCAGCATCCCTGGCCTCCACCCACTGGATGCCAGTAGCACACCTCTCCCAGATGTGACAACCAAATGTCTCCAGAAATTGTCAAATGTCCCATGAGGGGCAGAATCACCCCCATGAAGGACTGCTGTCCTAGAAAGTAGCAGAGATTGACACGGTGACAGATGATTTCAATGTCCAGTTCACCACCTGCTGAGATGGAAACTGAAATTTGAGGTGGTGGCCTGAGAAATCACAGGGTGAGGACACTGAGATCAATATGGTGAGTCAGCTGGAGGGGTGAGCTGTCCTGAGCATGAGAAGGAATCAGCTGGGAGTGTTGGAAGGAGTCCCGAACAGAGGCAAAAGGTAGCAAGTGGGATCTGGTGGCACATCAGAGCTATCCGAGAGCTTTTCCTAGATACGGTTGTCCAGAGGTGCCCTGTCCCCATGCCCACACTGGGGCAAACACTCCAGGGTAGGGTCCTAGAATCTCCATTTTAACAGGCTCGCCAGGTAATTTGTGTGCAGCCAGCCAGCTCTGAGGTTTGGGAGTTGCAGGAATTTATTATGGCTGATGCTTAAAGTGTAAGCTGGGGCTTTAGGGGTCCTCAGAGGGCCCTCTGAGGGGATTCTGAGCAGGATCAGAATGGAGAGGCACTGGGGATGTGGGTGTATCTATGTCCTACTTCTGTTACCCACGTGGAACAGACCACTCCCTCCCTGAAAGCTAGTTATATCTGGGCTTACTCACCAGAACAGACAGCCTGATCGCAGTCTTTGCAGGGTGGAGGGAAAAAAGCATAGATTTCGGAGTCAAACAGAACTGAGTTTGAATCTACTATTTATAGTTTATGACCATTGACCTTTGTGAGACTCAGTTTTCTTATCTGTAATATGAGTACAAAAATATCTACCTCCTAGGCATTTTAAGGCTGGAATTACAAAACAGAAATAGAACAACAGAAATAGAAAACAAACTTATGGTTACCAAAGGGGAAAGGGGGGATGGCATAAATTAGGAGGCTGGGATTAACACATACATACGATTATATATAAAATAGATAATCAACAAGGCCCTACTGTATATAGCACAGGGAACTATACTCACTATGTTGTAATAACCTATAAGAGAAAAGAATCTGAAGAAGAATGTATATATAAATCACTGTGTTGTACACCTGAAACTGACACATCTATACTTTAATAAAAATAAAATTTGTAAATGTTAACCTTTAAAAAAAGGCTAGAATTACATATTTGAAGCATGATGGTGTAGTTGACACCAAAGGTTTCTGCTGGCTGAATCCAGCGCCCAGTATGTGTTCACTACACAGACCTCCCAAGTTGATGATGCTTCTGAGATTCACTGCAGCTAAAGAGAGCACCCATCAGAGTCTCCAGGAAAGCTTAAGAAAAACACAGCTGTCCACATTGGAACCGAGCACCTGCTGTGTGGGGCTTTTCCTCCCAAATGGCTTCTAGTTTTAACCTCACAGCCATGGTTTCTAAATCACACCCTGCATCTGCCTTTGCCTGGGTGGAATGTGCTGGATGAGCCTGGAACTATGCCTCTGCTTTGATGACCAGAGCCAGATGCCTTCCCAGGCCCTGGACCCATTTTCCAGGCAGGCTGGCCCAGTTGTCCCAAGCCCTGAGAGCCCCACTGAACCACGATAGCTCTGACCACCTGCACCACTCACTTCTGGGGGGGTGCATCCATTCAGTCACTCTTGAGGATGGGCCTTTTCCCACTCCACCATTAAAAACCAAAACCAATGCCTGCACGTGAAGGTTTATCTTTCATTTTTCTCACTTCTCAGGAATTGCATTGCTAGCAGAGGCTCTGAAATCCTTCCACACTGGGCTCTTTCTTCTTTTTTTTAAATTAATTTTTATTGGAGTATAGTTGTTTTACAATGTATCAGTTTCTGCTGTACAGCAAGGTGAATCAGCTGTACGTGTACATATATCCCCTCGTTTTTGGATTTCCTTCCCATTTAGGTCACCACAGAGCACTGGGTAGAGTTCCCTGTGCTATACAGTAGGTTCTCATTAGTTATTTATTTTATACATAGTAGTGTATATATGTCAATCCCATTCTCCTAATTCATCCCACCCCCCTTCCCACCTTGGTATTCATAAGTCTGTTCTCTATGTCTGTGTCTCTATTTCTACTTTGCAAATAAGTTCATCTATATCATTTTTCTAGATTCCACATATAAGCAGGTATTACACGATATTTGTTTTTCTCTTTCTGACTTCACTCTGTGTGACAGTCTCTAGGTCTATCCATGTCTTTGCAAATTGCACAGTTTCATTCCTTTTTATGGCTGAGTAATATTCCATTGTATATGTGTACCACATCTTCTTTATCCATTCTTCTGTTGATGGACATTTAGCTGGCTTCCATGTCCTGGCTATTGTAAATAGCACTGCAATGAACATTGGGGTGTATGTATCGTTTTGAGTTATGGTTTTCTCCAGGTATATGCCCAGGAGTGGGATTGCTGGGTCATATGGTAGTCTTATTTTTAGTTTTTTAAGGACTCTCCAATACTGTTCTCCATAGCAGCTGTATCAATTTACATTCCCACCAACAGTGTAGGAGGGTTCCTTTTTCTCCACACCCTCTCTAGTATTTATTGCTCGTGGATTTTTTGATGATGGCCATTCTGACCAGTGTGAGGTGACACGTCATTGTAGTTTTCATTTGCATTTTTCTAATAATTAGAGATGTTGAGCATCTTTTCATGTGTTTGTTGGCCATCTGTAAGTCTTCTATGGAGAAATGTCTATTTAGGTCTTCTGCCCATTTTCTCTGGGCCCTTTTTGTTCCACAGGCAGCAACCAGTGGCCCTTTACTGGTCTGATTTGCTCTGCAATATATCCCAAATCTGCTGGTTGCACCCAAAACCCACAATTTAAACATACATTTGCTTCTGAGTTAAAAAAGTTTCAGTGCCTTCCCCCACAAATAAAACCACAGCTATAAGGCATAATAAATGTTACTTTTTAGCTGAGCCTACAACTTGAGAACAAGTCCACTGAAAATGTGAAGGAAAAGGCAGTGTTTCAGGCAGCTTTGAGAATGATACCATCAGTTTTGCTTTCCAATTTAAACCCATTTGGGTGACTAAGAAGCAAAATCGGGAAGCTGATTCATTGTCTGTTCCAAACCCAGCAAATCTCTCTTTCCACAGACAAGAGTACAGAGGCTCTCCTTGTCATGAAGGAGTGATGGTAGATGGAATTGGTCCTGAAGGTGAAGGGCACGGGGGTCAGGAAGGTAGCAGTGCTGACACCATTGAACAGTTGCCCTGAACCAGGCACTGCATGAGGACTTGGAACATGTGTTAGTTGATGCTTGCTGTGGTCTTTCTCAACTGAGAAGATTTTACACCCCAGGGGACAGCTGGCAATGCCTGGCAATATTTGGTTGTCACAATTTGGGGTGACAAATTGTGGGGTTGTGTGCTACCAGTATTTAATAGATAGAGACCAGAGATGTTGCTAAACATCATACACAGGACGGCCTCCACCGCCACCTCCACAACAAAGAACGATCCAGTCCAAAATGTCAGTAATGTCGAGATTGAGGAAACCTGGCTTACAAAGTATCCATGTTTTCCACATGGGGAAACAGGCTGAGAGAGACTAAATCACTTTTCAAAGATCAGTAAATAAAGGAAGCAAGATTAAACTTGAGGTCTATCTGACCTCAGAGCTTCAGAAGCAAACTTTAGGAGGTCACTGTTTAGCCACAGGGCATTCCCTGCATCCAACAAAAATATGTTTGCATGGCCTGATTTTAACACTTTTTCAAGCTGTGAAATTAAACACACACCTAAAGGAAAATACAAATGAACGAATATGCACGTACACACACAGTATTTAAAGTTAAGAAGCACTGATTACGCAGCTCTGTTATCAAATTGCCAAGTGGCATTAGTCAAACCACTTAACTTCTCTAAACTACACTTTCCTCATTTAAAGAAAATGAATCATACTGAGGTTATAATTACTGAAAATTACTTAATATTACTGTGCTTGTCTAATTTCTCCAGCTATTAATCAACATGAAAATGTATTAGTCCAATCTAAATTTTGATTTGCATGTTAAGAAGCCACACCTTAACCCAAAGGAATGAAAGCTGAAGGCTGGCATTTCAGGAAACATAGCAAAATGGCAAAGGGATATTGCTGAGTGGAGGGTATCCTGTATATTTGTCCTGGAACTGCTGCATCCATCATAGGATCCAGTGGAAATCAGCCAGAGGACAAAGCTGATGTGATTGAAGAAGGCAGAATTTCCCAAGACATGTGTAAACCCCAGGACCTAGACCCTGGTCAGTAGTCAAGTTCACTGCTACACCTGCTCTTGGGATGATAACACAGTGTCACAGGGTGTCTTGCTCTGTGGATACTTCTCTTTCTGATATGGAGACCACACCCACAAGGCCGAAGAGTTTGGGCTAATTTAGACAGGCAACAGAAGGCTCCTGAGGTCTTGTGAGTGGAGGCCTCACATCATCACTTGTTTTATGCTATTTTGTCTTCTCTTTTTTATTGAACTATAGTTGATTTACCATGTTGTGTTAGTTTCAGGTATATAACACAGTGATACATATATATATTCTGTTTCAGATTCTTTTCCCTTATAGTTATTACAAAATACTGAGTATGGTTTCCTGTGCTATAAAGTAGGTCCTTGTTGGCTATCTATTTCATATATAGTAGTGTATATATGTTAATCCCAAACTCTTAATTTATCCCTCTCCCCTTTTCCCTTGGGTAACCATAAGTTTGTTTTCTGTGTCTGTGGGTCTATTTCTGTTTTGTAAATAAGTTCATTTGTATCTTTTTTTTAGATTCCACATGTAAGCAATATCATATGATATTTGTCTTTCTCTTTCTGGCTTACTTCACTTAGTATGATAACGTCTAGGTTCATCCATGTTGCTGCAAATGGCATTATTTCATTTGTTTTTATGGCTGAGTAGTATTCCACTGTGTATATATACTACATCTTCTTTATCCATTCATCTGTCGCTGGATATTTAGGTTGCTTCCATGTCTTGCCATTGTAAATAGTGCTGCTATAAACATTGGGGTGCATGTATCTTCACTTGTTTTAAAATGAAATGATATAGAGCCTATTCAGTGTAAATAACATAAGCCTTCTTCTATCTGTGGTGCTACATGTAGAAGAATTGGGGGGAGGGAGGGCTATAAGCAGACAGATTTGGACCTACCCAAAGGGCAAATTTCATTTTCAGAATTTTGTTGGGAGGAAGTTGGTTGCTTTCTTCATTAGTAAGTTTCCCATCACTAGAGAGGTTTAAACAGAAGCTAGATGGCTTCTTGCCTCATATCTACCAGATTCTGCTCTCCCTTCTTGTGTACTAATTGAGTTACATCTGGGAATATGGCTATCTAGCAAGGGACCACTTTTCCCAGGCTTCCCTGTAGCTGAGTGTGAGCATATGATCAGGGGCTCACCAACAGAAGTGGGTGGCTGCCACTTCATTGCAAGCGCCCTCTCCTGTATTGGTTTGCCTTCCTGTGAGCAGGAATCTGGAGACACCTGAGACCCACATTACCATGAACATAAGAATAGTGGAATAAAGGGGGAAGATCCATATGCTTATTTCAATAGGTGCAGAAAAAAATTGACCAAACTCAACTTTCATTGCTGAGGAAAACTAAAAAGACTATGACTAACGAAAGGAGAACTTCTAACTTTAAGAACTTCTAAAAACCAACAGCTAACAACATACTCAACTGCAAAAGACTCAGCGCTTTCTGCCTAACATCAGGAAGAAAGCAAAGATGTTAGTTCTCATTATATCATTTAACACTTTACTGAAGATCCTAGCCAGTACTATAAGGCAATAAAAAGAAATGAGCCATTTAGTTGGAAAGAAAATAGTAAAACTGCTCTTATTAATAGACAACATGCTTATGTAGAAAATCCTAATACAAGTATAATAAAATGTTAAAGATAGATTGATTTCTATAAGGTGAATATGCAGGTATTTACTGTATTTCAATATTTGTTTGAATATTTTCATTTTTAAAATCTTTACAAAATCAGGCCTGTGCAACTTCATTGCCCCTCCTTGCTCAATATTTCCTTGGATAAGGAAAGGTTTCTATGGCGGATTTTTTTTTTTTTTGCCTATTCCTCTCCTTATTACTTTTACTAACAGGTGACCATATACTTCAAGGAAAGTGAGGTCTCTTTCCAACAGAAAGGAGTGATATTTTATTAATCTGATCCAGTTCATACAAATTCATTCCTCTTATCCAGTCCATACAAATCCATTCCTCTGATTAGTCAAGAATTTCTAGACAAAGATATACCAAGAAATGTCTTATATAGGGCTTCTAGGAAAATGTTTCATATTCCAAAAGAGATATCTGGGAGGAGCATTCTTTTCTCTGGCTTTTGAACATTTCTGGTATGTGACCTGAGAAACTTGGAGCTGCTGTAGCCATCTTTCAACCATAAGGGGACAAGCTTAAGGTCAAAGGCCAACATGCTGAAAGGGCAGAGCAGATAGTAGAGCATAACTTGCGTTTGTGATGACATCACCCAACCCAGAACCACCTTTCTTCTAGACTTCTAATAAAGGAAGTACAGAGGTTAACCAGAGCAGCCATTGTCAGCTTGTCATGAGGCAACAAGCATGAAAACAAAAAGCAAGGGTGGGGAGGCATAAACTGAGAGATTGGGATTGACATATACATACTACTATATATAAAATAGATAACTAATAAGAAGCTACTGTATAGCACAAAGAACTCTACTCAATACTCTGTAATGGCCTATATGGGAAAAGAATCTAAAAAAGAGTGGATATAGGTATATGGATAACTGGCTTCATTTTTGCTGTACAGCAGAAACTAATACAACATAGTAATTCAACTATACTCCAATAAAAGTTAATTTAAAAAATAAATAAAAAACAAAAAGCAAATATGCAAAGATGGTGGAGCAAAAAGAAAAGAAAGGGCTTGGCTCTTTCATAACATTATTGAGAGGTTTACTGTCACTTGACTGCCCCCAGCCTTCTTAAATAAACAGGAAACCTCTGTATGACTTAGTTGTGTATTATGTTAATTGCAGTTAAGAGCATTTGGAGTGTATCCAGCCCTGAAAACAGAAAAATATGTGCGAAATCATAAGAAAATGATGTCCAAGTTTATTCATCGAGGTTATCTTGTCTACTGTAACAATAATTCTGCCAGTGACTTCATAAGAACAGTTTGGTGGCCCCTGCAGTCATAAGGAAAAACTTTACGAGGCGAAGAACCTGACTGAGGATCTGAGAAAGGAGGAGAATTTTGCAGGATGGAGAAGGCAGAAATGAGGAAAGGCCCAAATAAGGGTCAAGGTGTCAGGACTCAAAGCTCAAGTGGCCAGTTGAAATCCCTGCCCTTGCCTTCTCTTCAAAGACAGCTCAAAGTGGTTTCTCAGGATAAAGGAAGTCTCCCCTCTAAATATATGAAAGAAAAAGTGCTTTTACTAAATAAAATGGTCACATAGAATGAAAACTACTCTCTTTGACTAGTATCAGTGATTATGATATTGCTGCTAAGTAATGGGAAAACCCAATAAAATAGCTTATTGAGTAAAGAAACTTATTAGCTTATAAAACAGGAGGTCCATTGGTAGGATAAGTTTCAGGATTAATTGGCCATCTCAGAGGTGTCTACAAGGTTCCAAATTTTTTCCATCTTTCTTATGTAGAAAATCCCCCAAATCAACCAAAAACTCCCAAAACTAAGGGAAGATAGTAAGTTTGCAGATACATGGTCAATATACAAAAGTCAATTTCTTTCCTATATATCGGTATTGAATAGTTGGAATTTGAAATTAAAAACACAATACCATTTATATTAGCCTCTGAAAGTAACATATTTAGGTATACATGTAAAAAACTGTACACAATCTTTATGAGGAAAACTACAAATCTCTGATGAAAGAAATCAAAGAAAATCTACATAAACGGAAAGATATTTTATGTCCATGGATAAGAAGACTTGATATTGTTAGAATGCTAATTCTTCCCAACTTGATCTACAAATTCAATGCGGTCCCAATAAAAATCCCAGCAAGTTATTTTGTAGATATTGACCAAATGATTCTAAAATTTATAAGGAGAGACAAAAGACTCAGAATAGCCAACACAATACTGAAGGAAAAGAACAAACTGAACTGACACACAGGACTTACAATAGCGATACGGTAAGCAAAACAGTGTGCATTGGTGAAAAATAGACAGATTGATCAATGGAACAGAATAAAGAGCAGAGAAATAGAACCACGCAAATATAGTCATTGATCTTTGTCAAAAGAGCAAAGACAATTCAGTGGAGAAAAGATAGTCTATTCAACAAGTGGTGCTGGAACCATTGGGCATCCATATGCAAAAAAAAAAAAAAAAAAAAAAAACCCTCAAAATGGATCATAGACCTATTTAAAACATATCAGGTATTTAAAACAAAAAACCATAAAACTTCTAGAAGATAACATAGGAGAAATTCAGTTTCCTTGTTTTGGAATGAGTTTTTAGATACAACAGCAAAGTCATGACTCATGAAAGAAAAAATTGCTAAGTTGAACTTTATTAAAATTAAAACCTTATGCTCCGTGAAAGACACTAGGAACAAAAAGATAAGCCACAGACTGGGAGAAAAATCTTTGCAAAACATGTTTGATAAAGGACTTGCATCCAAAATACAAAGAACTCTTAAAACTCAGCAATAATAAAAGAAACAACTCAGTTAAAAACTGAGCAAACAAGCTGATGACATCTCATCAATGAAAATATAGAGGTAGCAAATATGCATATGAAAAGATGCTCGACATCGTGTGTCATTAGTGAATTGTAAATTAAAACAACAGTGGAATATTACTACACACCTTTCAAGATTACTAAAATTAGAAAAAAAAATTGACAAGCACCAAAAAAAGTGCTTGTTAAAAAAGTGGAGCAGGGCTTCCCTGGTGGCGCAGTGGTTGAGACTCTGCCTGCCGATGCAGGGAACACAGGTTCGTGCCCCGGTCCGGGAAGATCCCACATGCAGCGGAGCGCCTGGGCCTGTGAGCCATGGCCGCTGAGCCTGCACGTAAAAAAAAAAAAAAAGTGGAGCAAAGGCATTCTCACCTCTGTTTCGGGGGATGCAAAATCATACAGGCAGTATGGAAGACAGTTTAGCAGTTTCTAACAGAACTAAATACAGTCTAACCATATCATCTAGCTCTGCTAGGTATTTGCCATTTGAGCTGAAAAACTTATAACCACACAAATGTAAGTAATTAAGATATTCTTCAATAGGTGAATGGATATTCTGGCACATCTACACAATAAAATATTATTCAGCAACAAGAAGATATGATCTCTCAAGCCATGAAAAGACATGATGGAAGCTTAAATGCATATTGCTAAGAGAAATAAGCCAATCTGGAAAAGCTACCTGCTGTGTGATTCCAAGCACATGACATTCTGTAAAAGGCAAAACTACTGAGACAAAAAAGATGAATAGCTGTCAGGGGTTCATGGATGATGAATGGGTCGAAAACAGGGGTTTTAGGGCAGTGAAACTTTTCTGTGTGATAATGTAATGATTGATAAGTAACATTATTCATTTGTCAAAACCCATAGAACTGTACAACACAAATTGTGAACCCTTACTTAAACTATGGACTTTAGTTAATAAAAATGTATCAATATTCGTTTGATTATAATAAATGTACCACACTAATGCAAGAGGTGAATAATAGGGGAAACTGTGTGTAGGGGGAAGTGTTTATAGAACTCTCTGTACTATCAGCTTAATTTTTCTGTAAATGTGTAAGTGCTCTAAAAAACAAAGTCTATTAGTTTTTTTAAAATAAGTTATCTCACGTTATAACATATATGTCCAAATAAGTTATTTTTTCCCTTCAAAATAGTTGCCTTTGAAGCTCAGCACTTATTCTCGTGTTCCCTTGAGCTGCTCTCAGACTTACAGGTGTCTTTCACTCTTCCTGGAAGAGGATCAGCCACCAGTTCCTCTGAATCAAAACTAGCATGGCTGATTAGATATATATGCTTTTTAAAACAAAAAGGAGGCCTGATTTTCTTTTTTTTTTTTTGAAGTTTTGAATGTCCCTATTCAATTTAATGTCTTGGAGGCCATTTGGAACTTTTTAAAAAATTAATTTTATTATTGAAGTATGGTTGATTTATAATGTGTTAATTTCTGCTGTACAGCAAAGTGATTCAGTTATACATATATATAAATATTCTTTTTCATATTCTTTTCCATTCTGCTTTAATTCCTGGAGATTAAATATAGTTCCCCCAAAAAATATATATATAGTTCCCTGTGCTACACAGTAGGACCTTGTTGTTTATCCATTATATATAAAGTAGTTTGCATCTGCTAATCCTAAACTCCCAATTCAAGCCTCCACCACCACCCTCCCCGCTTGGCAACCATAAGTCTGTTCTCTATGTGAGTCTGTTTCTATTACGTACATATGTTCATTTGTGTCATATTTTTATTTTAACATCTTTATTAGAGTATAATTGCTTTACAGTGTTGTATTAGTTTCTGCTGTATAACAAAGTAAATCAGCTATACGTATATATCTATATCTCCATATCCTCTCCCTCTTGTGTCTCCCTCCCACCCACCCTATCCTACCCCTCTAGGTGGCCACAAAGCACCAAACAGATCTCTCTGTGTTATGCACTGCTTCCTACTATCTATCTATTTTACATTTGGTAGTGTATATATGTCCATGCCACACTCTCACTTCGTCCCAGCTTACCCTTCTCCCGCTCTGTGTCCTCAAGTCCATTCTCTACTTCTGCATCTTTATTACTGTCCTGCCCCTGTCCTGCTCCTAGGTTCATCAGAACTTTTTTTTTTTTCAGATTCCATGTATATGTGTTAGCATATGATATTTGTTTTCCTCTTTCTGACTTACTTCACTCTGTATGACAGACTCTAGGTCCATCCATCTCACTACCAATAGTTCAGCTTCATTTCTTTTCTATGGCTGAGTAATATTCCATTGTACATATGTGCCACATCCTCTTTATCCATTCATCTGCTGATGGACACTTAGGTTACTTCCATGTCCTGGCTATTGTAAATAGTGCTGCAATGAACATTGGGGTGCATGTATCATTTTGAATTATGGTTTCTGGGGGTATATGCCCAGCAGTGAGATTGCTGGGTCATATGGTAGGTCTATTTTTAGTTTTTTAAGGAACCTTCATACTGTTATCCATAGTGGCTGTATCAATTTACATTCCCACCAACAGTGCAAGAGGGTTCCCTTTTCTCCGCACCCTCTCCAGCATTTATTGTTTCTAGATATTTGATGATGACCATTCTGACTGGTGTGAGGTGATACCTCATTGTAGTTCTGACTTGCATTTCTATAAGGATTAGTGATGTTGGTCATTCTTTCATGTGTTTGCTGGAGATCTGTATATCTTCTTTGGAGAAATGTCTATTTAGATCTTCTGCCCGTTTTTGGATTGGGTTGTTTGTTTTTTTGATATTGAGTGGCATGAGCTGGTTATTTATTTTGGAGATTAATCCTTTGTCAGTTGCTTCATTTGCAAATATTTTCTCCCATTCTGACAGTTTTTATTTTCATCTTGTTTATGGTTTCCTTTGCTGTGAAAAAGCTTTTAAGCTTTGTTAGGTCCTATTTGTTTATTTTTGTTTTTATTTCCATTTCTCTAGGAGGTGGGTCAAACAGGATCTTCCTGTGATTTATGTCATAGTGTGTTCTGCCTATGTTTTCCTCTAAGAGTTTTATAGTGTCTGGACTTACATTTAGATCTTTAATCCAATTTCAGTTTAATTTGTGTATGGTGTTAGGGAGTGTTCTAACTTCTTTCTTTTATGTGTAGCTGTCCAGTTTTCCCAGCACCTCTCAATGAAGAGGCTGTCATTTCTCCACTGTATATTCTTGCCTCCTTTAACAAAAACAAGGTGACCATATGTGCGTGGGTTTATCTCTGGGCTTTCTATACTGTTCCATTGATCTATCTTTCTGTTTCTGTGCCAGTACAACACTGTCTTGATTACTGTAGCTTTGTAGTATAGTCTGAAGTCAGGGAGCCTGATTGCTCCAGCTCCATTTTTCTTTCTCAAGATTGCTTTGTGTATTCGGGGTCTTTTATGATTCCATACAAATTTTGGGTTTTTTGTTCTAGTTCTGTGAAAAATGCCAGTGGTAGTTTGATAGGGATTGCATTGGATCTGTAGATTGCTTTGGGTAGTAGAGTCATTTTCCCAGTGTTGATTTTTCCAATCCCAGAACATGGTATATATCTCCATCTGTTTGTATCATATTTAATTTCTTTCATCAGTGTCTTATAGTTTTCTGCATACAGGTATTTTGTCTCCTTAAGTAGGTTTATTCCTAGGTATTTTATTCTTTTTCTTGCAGTGGTAAACGGGAATGTGTCCTTAATTTCTCTTTCAGATTTTTCATCATTAGTGTATAGGAATGCAAGAGATTTCTGTGCATTAATTTTGTATCCTGAAACTTTACCAAATTCATTGATTAGCTCTAGCAGTTTTCTGGTAGCATCTTTAGGATTCTCTATGTATAGTATCATGTCACCTGCAAACAGTGACAGTTTTACTTCTTCTTTTCCAATTTGGATTCCTTTTATTTCTTTTTCCTCTCGATTGTTATGGCTAAAACTTCCAAAATTATGTTGAATAATAGTTTTGAGAGTGGGCAACCTTGTCTTGTTCCTGATCTTAGAGGAAATGGTTTCAGTTTTTCACCATTGAGAACAATGTTGGCTTTGGGTTTGTCATATATGACCTTTATTATGTTGAGGTAAGTTCCCTCTATGCCTACTTTCTGGAGGGTTTTCATCATAAATGGGTGTTAAATTTTGTCAAAAGCTTTTTCTGCATCTGTTGAGATGATCATATGGCTTTTCTCCTCCAATTTGTTAATAAGGTTTATCACATTTATTGATTTGTGTTTATTGAAGAATCCTTTCATTTTTGGGATAAATCCCACTTGATCATGGTGTATGACCCTTTTAATGTGCTGTTGGATTCTGTTTGCTAGTATTTTGTTGAGGATTTTTGCATCTATGTTCATCAGTGATATTGGCCTGTAGTTTTCTTTTTTGTGGCATCTTTATCAGGTTTTGGTATAAGGGTGATTGTGGTCTCATAGAATAAGTTGGAAGTGTTCCTCTCTCTGCTATGTTTTGGAAGAGTTTGAGAAGGATAGGTGTTACCTCTTCTCTAAATGTTTGATAGAATTCACCCGTGAAGCCATCTGGTCCTGGGCTTTTGTTTGTTGGAAGATTTTTTAATCACAGTGCCTGTTTATATTTTCTGTTTCTTCCTGATTCAGTCTTGGAAGGTTGTGCTTTTCTAAGAATTTGTCCATTTCTTCCAGGTTGTCCAATATTTGGCATATAGTTGCTTGTAGTACTCTCTCATGATCCTTTGTATTTCTGCTGTGTCAGTTCCTACTTCTCCTTTTTCATTTCTAATTCTATTGATTTGAGTCTTCTCCCTTTTTTTCTTGATGAATCTGATGAGTTTATCAATTTTGTTTATGTTCTCAAAGAGCCAGCTTTTAGTTTTATTGATTTTTGCTATTGCTTCCTTCATTTCTTTTTCATTTATTTCTGATCTGATTTTTATGATTTCTTTCCTTCTGCTAACTTTAGGGTTTTTTTTCTCTTCTTTCTCTAATTGCTTTAGATGTAAGGTTACGTTGTTTATTTGAGATGTTTCTTGTTTCTCGAGGTAGAACTGTATTGCTATAAACTTCCTCTTAGAACTGCTTTTGCTGCATCCCATAGGTTTTGGGTCATCGTGTTTTCATTGTCATTTGTTTCTAGGTATTTTTTTTTATTTCCTCTTTGAATTCTTCAGTGATCTCTTGGTTATTTGGTAGTGTATTGTTTAGCCTCCATGTGTTTGTATTTTTTACAGGTTTTCTTTCTGTAATTGATATCTAGTCTCATAGTATTGTGGTTGGAAAACATACTTGATACAATTTCAATTTTCTTAAATTTACCAAGGCTTGATTTGTGACCCAAGATATGATCTATCTGTGAGAAGATTCCATGAGCACTTGAGAAGAAAGTGTAATCTGCTGTTTTTGTATGGAATGTCTTATAAATATCAATAACCATCTCTTTTAATGTATCATTTAAAGCTTGTGTTTCCTTATTTATCTTCATTTTGGATGGTCTGTCCATTGGGGAAAGTGGGGTGTTAAAATCCCCTAGTATGATTGTGTTACTGTCAATTTCCCCTTTTTTGGCTGTTACCAATTGCCTTATGTATTGAGGTACTCCTATGTTGGGAGCATAAATTTTGACAATTGTTATATCTTCTTCTTGGAGTGATCACTTGATCATTATGCAGTGTCCTTCTTTGTCTCTTGTAGTAGACTTACTCCTATGTTGGGAGCATAAATTTTGACAATTGTTATATCTTCTTCTTGGAGTGATCACTTGATCATTATGCAGTGCCCTTCTTTGTCTCTTGTAGTAGACTTTATTTTAAAGTCTATTTTGTCTGTTATGAGAACTGCTACTCCAGCTTTCTTTTGATTTTCATTTGCATGGAATATATTTTTCCATCCCCTCACTTTCAGTCTGTATGTGTCCCTATGTCTGAAGTGGGTCTCTTGTAGATAGCATGTGTATGGGTCTTGTTTTTGTATCCATTCAGCCAGTCTATGTCTTTTGGTTGGAGCACATAATCCATTTACATTTAAGGTAGTTAAAGATATGTATGTTCCTATTACCATTTTCTTAATTGTTTTGGGTGTGTTATTGTAAGCCTTTTCCTTCTCTTGTGTCTCCTGCCTAGAGAAGTTACTTTAGCATTTATTGTAGAGCTCGTTTGGTGGTGCTGAAATCTCATAGCTTTTGCTTATCTGTAAAAGTTTTAATTTCTCTGTCGAATCTGAATGAGATCCTCCTGGGTAGAGTAATCTTGATTGTAGATTTTTTCCCTTTTATCACTTTAAATATGTCCTGCCACTCCCTTCTGGCTTGCAGAGTTTCTGCTGAAAGATCAGCTGTTAACCTTATGTGGATTCCCTTGTATGTTATTTCTTGTTTTTCCCTCACTGCTTTTAATATTTTTTTGTATTTAATTTTTGATAGTTTGATTAATATGTGTCTTGGCATATTTCTCCTGGATTTATCCTGTATGGGACTCTCTGTGCTTCCTGGAATTGATTGACTATTTCCTTTCCCTTGTTAGGGAAATTTCACCTATCATCTCTTCAAATATTTTCTCAGACCCTTTCTTTTTCTCTTCTTCTTCTGGGACCCACATAATTTGAATGTTGGTGCATTTAATGTTGTCCCACACGTCTCTGAGACTGTCCTCAATTCTTTTGATTCTTTTTTCTTTATTCTGATCTGTGGTAGTTATTTCCACTATTTTATTTTCCAGGTCACTTATCCGTTCTTCTGCCTTAGTTATTCTGCTATTGATTCCTTCTAGAGAATTTTAAATTTCATTTATTGTGTCATTCATCTTTGTTTGTTTGCTCTTTAATTTTTCTAGGTCCTTGTTAATTGTTTCTTGTGTTTTCTCCCTTCTATTTCCAAGATTTTGGATCATCTTTACTATCATTACTCTGAATTCTTTTTCAGGTAGAATGCCTATTTCCTCTTCATTTGTTTGGTCTGGTGGGTTTTTACTTTGCTCCTTCATCTGCTGCATATTTCTCTGTCTTCTCATTTTGCTTAACTTACAGTGTTTGGGGTCTCCTTTTCACAGGCTGCAGGTTCATAGTTCCTGTTGTTTTTGGTGTCTGTCCCCAGTGGGTGAGGTTGGTTCAGTGACTTGTGTAGGTTTCCTGGTGGAGAGGACTGGTGCCTGTATTCTGGTAGGTTGGGCTGGATATTGTCTTTCTGGTGGGAAAGGCCACATCTGGAGGTGTGTTTTGGGGTGTCTGTGAACTTAGTATGATTTTAGGTAGCCTCTTTGCTAATGGGTGGGGTTGTGTTCCTGTCTTGCTAGTTGATTGACGTGAGGTGTCCAGCACTGAAGCTTGCTGGCTGTTGGGTGGAGCTGGGTCTTAGCGTTGAGATAGAGATCTCTGGGAGAGCTCTCAGCATTTGATATTACATGGGGCTGGGAGGTCTCTGGTGGTCCAGTGTCCTGAACTCAGCTCTCCCACCTCAGAGACTCAGGCCTGACACCAGGCCTGTCCAACTTGTCAGCAACGTGGCTCAGAAGTAGAGGGAGAAAAACAGAAAGCAAAAAAAGAACAATAATCAATTTTAAAAGTTATTAAAATAAAAAAAAGAAAATACTAATAATAATTTAAAAAGAAGAGAGCAACCAAACCAGTAAACAAATCAACAAATGATAACAAGTGCTAAAAACTATACTAAGTTAAACATAAAAATCAGAAACAAATCAGTCGCAGACAGCAAACCCCATGTCTACAGTTGCTCCTAAAGTCCACTGTGTCAATTTTAGGATGATTCATTGTATATTCAGGTATTCCACAGATGCAGGGTACATCAAGTTGATTGTGGGGATTTAATCTGTTGCTTCTGAGGCTGCATGGAGAAATTTCCCTTTCTCTTCTTTGTTCACACAGTTCCTGGGTTTCAGCTTTGGTTTTGGCCCCGTCTCTGCTTGTAGGTCGCCCTCAAGCATCTGTTCCTACCCAGACAGTACAGGGTTAAATCATCAGCTTATTAGTGGGCTCTGGCTCATTCATGGTGGGGGGGGGGGCGTGTACAGCAGTTATAATTGGAATGCAGGGCAAGCATGCAGCGGCAGAGGCCAGCGTGACATTGCAACAGCCTGAGGCACACCGTGTGTTCTCCCAGGGAACTTGTCCCTGGATCATGAGACCTTGGCAGTGGAGGGCTGCACAGGCTCCCACAGGGTGTGGATAGTGACCTGTGCTTGCATACAGGATTCTTGATGGCTGCAGCAGCAGCGTTAGCATTTCATGCCCATCTCTATGATCTGAGCTGATAGCTGCAGCTCACGCCCATCTCTGGAGCTCATTTAGGTGGTGCTCTGAATCCCCTCTCCTCATGCACCCCCAAAACAATGATCTCTTGCCTCTTAGGCAGGTCGAGACTTTTTCCCAGACTCCGTCCCAGCTAGATGTGGTGCACTGGCCCCCTTCAGGCTGTGTTCACATAGGCAACCCCAGTCCTCTCCCTGGGATCTGACCTCCAAAGCCCAAGCCTCAGCTCCCAGCCCCACCTACCCCGGCAGGTGAGCAGACAAGCCTCTCAGTCTGGTGAGTGCCTGTCAGCTCCGATCCTCTGTGCAGGAATCTCTCCACTTTGCCCTCTGCACCCTTGTTGCTGCGCTCTCCTCTGTGGCTCTGAAGCTTCCCCTCAACCCACCCCCCCCTTCTCTGCTAGTGAAGGGGCTCCCTAGTATGTGGAAACTTTTCCTCCTTCACAGCTCCCTCCCAGAGGTGCAGGTCTCATCCCTACCCTTTTGTCTCTGTTTATTCTTTTCTTTTTTTGCCCTACCCAGGTACGTGGGGATTTTCTTGCCTTTTGGGAAGTCTGAGGTCTTCTGCCAGCGTTCAGTAGGTGTTCTGTAGAAGTTGTTCCACATGTAGATGTATTTTTGGTGTATTTTTGTGGAGGAAAGTGATTTCCACACCTTACTTCTCTACCATCTTGAAGGTCCTCTTGTGTCATATTTTAGATTCCACATATAAGTGATATCATAGGGTATTTGTCTTTCTCTTTCTACCTTACTTCACTTAGTATGACAACCTCTAAATCCATCCATGTTACTGCAAATGGCATTATTTCATTCTTTTTTATGGCAGAGCAATATTCCATTGTATATAGGTACCACTTCTTCTTTATCCATTCATCTGTTGATGGACATTTAGATTGATTCCATGTCTTGGTTTTTGTGAATAATGCTGCTATGAACACAGGGGTACATGCATCTTTTCAATGTGTGGTTTCCTTTGGATATATGCCCAGGAGTGGGATTGCTGGATCATATGGTAGTTCTATTTTTAGTTTTTTAAGGAAACTCCATACTGTTTCCATAGTGGCTGCACCAACTTACATCCCCACCAACAGTATAGGAGGGTTTCCTTTTCTCCACACCCTTTCCAGCATTTGCTGTTTGTGGACTTTTTAATGGTTTTCCTTATGTGGCATATAAATTAATCTACAGACAATTTGCAAAGTTGAGATGATTTGGAAAATCATTTCCATGAAGAGCCATATCACTGAAATATAGTTCTAGCCTCTATACCTGGATTTTCCCCTATATAGTAGCTTTATATTATTTTCTGCTGATATTTAAAATGTACACAGACAAAAAGAAAATCCAGTTTAATCCTACTGCCAAAAGAAAAAAAAAATGTCAGTTTTCAGTCTAATTGTTGCTCCTTTGAAGGTAACATGTCCTTTTCCTCTAGCTGCCTTTAGGATTCTCTGTCTTTTGTTCTTACCAGTCTTTCTGTGATAGATTTAGACATAGGTTTATTTCTGCACTTATGTTACTTAAGTTTTATAGCACTTTTTGAAATTGTGACTTGATGTCTTTTGTCATTTGGGGAAAATTATCAGCCATGACTTTTCAAGCATATCTTCTTTACCATTTAATTCTCTTCTCTCTCTGGGACTCCAATTATAATTCTGTGCTCCATATTTTCACCATGCTCCACATGGCTCATATTCTTTTTCTGTATTTTGCATCTTTTTTTCTCTCCATGCTTCAGTCTCTTCATTTTCTACTGACCTGATTTCCAGCTTACTAATTCTGTTGTTTGTCCAGTTTGCTGTGAAACTCATCTGTTGGGTTCTTTAATATCGGTGGTTGTATTTTTATTTCTGTAATGTTCATATAAACTTCCTTGTAGTTTCCTGATAAAAATCTCCACTTTAGCTGATTCCTTGAACGTATAATTATAGAGTTCATGTCTAATAAGCCCAATACTTGAATTTTCTGTGTGTCTGTTTCTATTGTCTGATTTTCTATCTTTAAAGTGTTTAACTGGATTATAGCTAACATACAGTAAAGTGCACAAATCTTAAGAGTACATCCTTATGGGTGTTTACATGCGTATACCCTCATGTAATCCCCAGATCAAGATATAATCATTATTAACAATATATAAAGAGTTCTAACAAATCAATAAGAATAGAGAGAATCACCACCAAGGAAAAATGGACAAAGGATCTAAAAGACAATTCACAAAGAGACCACAAATACAAGAATATATCTGGAGATGTGCAGGCTTGTTTTTAGTCAAGAAAATGCAAAATTAAAATAACAATAAAATGCTATTTTTTATACATTGCATTAAGTTACAAATTAATACATCATTGATCTATGATGGCAAAAATGGGACTTTCATATCCTAAGGACTTGGGAATGAAAATTGTTAATAGTCAGGTCTCTCTCTGTGTTTCAGATTTATTTATTCTTTGATTCAGCAATCCCATGGTTAAGACTCTGTCATTCAGAAATTGTCATAAAAGCACACAAAGATATATTAGCTAAGTTTCTGTTCTTAGTGCTTTACGTGTATTAACTCATATAATTCTCCAAATGACATAGAGGTAATAGATATATCCCAGTCTGAATGATAGTTGAAGTAGGAAATTAAAGCTTAAAAAAAAAAAGGAATATAGTGCTTGTTTTGCCTCACATGCTACATAGAAGAGGCAAACTTTTTTTTAAAAAAAGAATGACTGAATGAAGGAGACGAGGTATAAATCAGAATGTGTTGCCTGGGTGGGTCAAGGGTCATAACATGGAACCAGATGGCTAAAGCAACAGGGCTGTGCTAGTCACGTAAAATTTGTTACCTATGAGAGAAGATTCCACTACATTCACACAAAGTATCTTCAATCACCTTCCATCTCTGTGGGCTCCACAGTGCCAACTGCTGTGGGGCTTGGGGAAGAACCACAAGACTTAATCTCAAAGATTCTGGACATCATGTAGAAACACTGTCCACTCTGCTCCAGCCTCCCAAAGAAAGAGCCCTGCCCAGATATCTAGGCAGAATCTAGAGCACCATGTGGGAATTTCCGGTCAAGTGTTTCTCTCCACTGTTTGTCTCTGTTTTTCTTCGAGGCCCCTCTTTATCTGATTCCTCTCTGTATCCTCCACACCTATCAGTGTCTGGCACACAATGGACAGTCAGTGAATGGCTGCTGAATACATGAATTGTTGGACCCATGGATGGATAGATGAATAGGCAAGTAGATGGGTGGATGGCAGGGTCTACTATTAACCCTTTCCTTATTATATGTATATGAGAAGGTGTCACTAGATGATGTCTAAACTTTACTGTTTTACAAATATTTCTATATTCTCATCTTGCTTATTTCCACCCTTTAAAATTCCAGTTTTGTGGAATTTATTTCTACTCTTTAAGCTTCACCAGTACAGAGAAAACTACAACTAAAACGGTGCCATTAACTTTAGCTGCTTTTTCTCTTCTCAAAACAGACAGATCATTTTTATCTATTGTTTTGTGTTTCTGAGAAAACAAGCACTAACAACTTCGAGGATAAATATACTTATCAAGGAACATGATCTGTCCACTGTCATATTAATTTCTATCTGTAAGGAAAATCTATTCTGTTTATTTTTTTTTATTATTATTGCCATAGACAATGAAATCCTGATACATTTCAGACTGCCATCACAGCCAGCAATTCTCAACTGTCGTACACAGCTGAATCAAGGCATCAAAACTGCATAGGAAGAGCCAGGGAGGCTTCCAGAAGCGCGGCCCAGACTGAAGAAGCAGCAGCTGCCTGGGGCACGCTCATTCATGGTGGAGGGCTGGAGGACCAGAGGCCAAGTCAAACTATGCGCACACATTCCAAGCCTCTGCTGGGATGTGGCTGAGGTCATGTCCACTTACATTCCATTGGCCAAAACAAATCTCACAGCCAGCCCAATACCCATAGGGCAGGGCAGTACACTGGGTTCACGCTGGGGAAGGGAAAAGTAAATATTTGTTGGATAATAGTACAAGCTATCACAGGGGGTCATTCAAAACTTAACTCTCAAGGCCCCTGCTGCCTTCTCACAGTCCCCTGGAGCTCTTCCTGATTTTTTATGTTTTGGTGGCTTTTACCACCCAATGAGTAAAGATAATAAGAAAAAGCATCCTTATTTATTGAGTACTTAGTATTTCCCTGCCACTTTATATATGTATGTATTGTTTTTAATGCTCACTACAGATATGTCAGGTAGGAGTTGTTATGCCCACATTACATATGAGAAAGCTACAGATCAAAGAGAGGAAGTATCTAATCCAATGTCACTAAGTCCATGCCAGAAATAGATGGCAAGCCCAGTTCCAGCAGCCCATCTAATTGCCCATGAGCCCTTTCCAGCTTCTTAGGGTGCTCAGTTTTATTGACCATCTTATCTGATTGATTGATTGACTGATGCCAATGAAGACCACAATGGAATAGTCTTACACACCAAACTGGAAAACTAAATTTAAAAGATTCAAAATACCAAGTGGTCAAGATGTAGAGTGTCAAGAACTCCATACACTGCTAGTGACAATGGAAATGGGCACTTTGGAAAGTCATCTTCCCAAGTATAGATGTGATCTATAGAGATATAGATGTAGATGATATAGATACAGATATAGGCATAGACACACACGTAGATATATAAGCAAACAATATTTAAAAAAAAATCTTGACTTGAGAGGACTAAAGAGGGAGAAATGTCCTTAAAGAAAGGCTGGATCCTGAAGAAGCAAGAAAATAAAGATAACATTTAACAAAAATTTACAGAATACAGGGAAGTTGGCTGGTAGGACTGTGAGTTTTGGAGCACTGGTGGAAGACTTTGGAGAATCACAAGGAATGGGCAACAGAGTCACATTAAGAGCTGGATGGGATGAAGACACTGGGAAGCTTGAACTTTGGGTGATGACTCAAGTAAAGCAGGAATGCACAATGGTATTCATCTGGATGGTCCATTGGGAGAAGGTGGGTTACCATTTCTACTTAGAGCCTCACCTGGAATTGCTTGGGGGGTGGGGAGGCTCAGGACCAGTCCTTCAAGGAGATCACAGAGATTGAGACCCACCCCCATGGCATTCCCCTCCCCAACAGTGAACCCCCCCCCGGTGACCCCTCCCCTTAAATCATGCCGAGGAGAAGCTGGGAGACTGAGCTAAGTTATGCCTCCTTATGCATTTTACTGAAACAAGTTCAGAGACTCAGATTAATTGCTGCTAAATTTCATCTTGCTAAGTCAAGCCCATTTTCTCAGCCAGCCGAAGTTTTTTTGATATTTTAGGTTTTCCCAAGTGTTCTTCAAAAATTAAAATAATAATAATAATTCAAATACTACTACAGAGGGCTTTTGTTTGAAAAGCAGCCCTCTCCCACCACATACTCCCCCACGCACAGGCCTGCTCTCAAAAGGCTCTTTCACCATCACTAATAGGAGGTCTGCAGTGGGTGAGTTCATTTTCCTAGATAAAACATTAATTATCTCAGTTTTTCACTCGCCAACTTCAGACAACGCATATTGACTTTTCATGCCAGTTACTCTTTATTTACGCCCACCCCAGATCCATCCTCCCCTTACTCATGCCCAGAGGAAGGGCACTGCCTGTGAGGGCTTATCAGCAGAGTGTACATTTAAGTTCAGCCAAAGAAGGCACCCACATGAGGCAGGTGGAGTGAGGCCCTTAACCCAGTCCATGCTCAAAATTCTCTGTGAGCCCATGCCTTTCATCATTGTCACTCCAGGGTCCTGAGAACAATGGTAGGTTAGCACTGTGGCACCACCCCCATTTCCTTTCCCCTCTTTCTCCAAAAATCGAATAGTTGTATCGTTATGTTTGGTTTTCTCTTGGTTGATTGCCTTTGCAACTTTTAAGGAAATGTGTAGGTTGCTCTCCTGTGTCATCAAATGCCATCCACGCCCCCACGCCCTCTGTGTCAATCAAAAATACCAACATCCTTCCCCTCTACCTCCATCACCGATTGACATGCACTTGCAAAATGTTATCAAAAACTGCAGTCTGTGCCCTGACCCCAATTGTTTTCTGTGTTATTTTTTTCCTATAGGCTTACTCTGAACCTGAATACCAATTAACAATGCCTTCATGTGGTAGCCACAGAATCATTTCCACTGCAGAGCCCTATGGTGTGGATGATCTATGCCTCCTGTGCTTGGGGTCCAACATCTTGGTCCCAGCATTTTTCAAAAGAGAATGTCCCCAGACTTGTGGCAAAATGAATGATCTTTTCTCATCTTCCATAAATGACCCCAAATGATGCCATATTTTAGTTGGCTTCATATTTGGACCATGACTTATTTGTACAGATCTTTGTTTGTTTCCCTGGGGTTTCAGCCAACATTTTTTTTTTTTCCTTGTGGAGAAGCTATGTATGCATTTTCATGACATTTTAAGGTGTATCCAGCTATTCGGGTGTCTTTTCTCCTACTGCGTTACCCCTCCTGAAGTTCATGAACCCCCAGAAGGAAAAGAAAGCCTGGAACCTCCCTGCCCTCCAGCCACACCCACCATCGCCTGGATCCTAGGGCTCCTCTGTCATGGCGTTCTCCTTTTTCTGGCAAATTTTATCTTCCAAGAACTTTCTTCTGTTTTTAAGAACTCAATGTTTTGAGTCTGTACATATCCAGAGATGTCTTTATTCTTCTCTCATAGTCAATTGCTCTTTCAGCCAGGAGTAAGACTAAAGGTTCAAGGGCATCTCCACCCCCTGAACTTTGAAAGCACTGCTTTGTTGTGTTTTAGCATCCTGTACTATTGATGTGAGTTCTGATGCCTTTCTGATTTTACTCTTCTGTAGAAGGTGCCCCTATGGCTCACCCCACACCCACTGGTCTCTGAAAGCTTTTAAAAATGTTCTCTTCATCATTGTTGCTCTGAAATTATATAAAATAGAGATATATGCATTTTTTAAATTCAGCCCTTCCAGCCTGAAGGCCTATATTCCTTTTTTAGCTCTGGACTATTTCCTCTTTCTTTATCTCCTTCATGTAATTTACGTGTAATTTTCTCCCTTCCATCTTCCCTGTTCTGTCTTTGAGAAATTCACACTAGTTGGACCTCCTAAGTCATGGCTCATCTTTTCTCTCTTGTTTTGCACTGAGTCTAGGAGAATTTCGTTAGCTTTAACTTTCAATTCTTTAGCTGAATTTTCACTTTGGCCATTATACTGTTAATTTTTGAGAATTCTTGCTTATTATTTGTTTTTCCTTTTCATAGCACACTACTCTTATCTTATGGTTTTAATATTTCCCCAAATCTCTGAACATATTAAGATTCTGCCTTGTTCCTTTGTTTTAAATTATTTTCTTATTTATTTCTGTTTCTTTAGCTGAGCCTAGTTTTTTTCTTTTTTTCAACTTGGCCTTTTTCTTCCACGTTCTGGCTCTTATATGTGACTTGGTTGTCATATACAGTAGTCTATCAACATTTAAAAATGAAAGACCAGGCTGATTATTACAAAGGGTTGTTAAGAACTTCCTCTTCTATTGCTGAATCTATCTGCTTCCTGATCAGCTTTTCTTTGGGGAGGAAAAATCTGGCTGTGAGATCTGTGATTCTGAATTATGTGGTCTCTGTTTTAGGGTATGTGGAAAAGGAGCTTCCTGACAGGCTATGGGTCCCCAAAATCCCAGAAAGAGGAGGGTTTTACTGAAAAAAACTCCTTCCCACACTAACAGCCTTGGTTCACTTACACGTTTTTTTTTTTTTTTTCGGTACTTTTTTCCCCACTCACAGCCTTGTTTTCTTTACCCTTTTTTTTTTTTTTTTTTTTTCGGTACGCGGGCCTCTCACTGCTGTGGCCTCTCCCGTTGCGGAGCACAGGCTCCGGATACACAGGCTCAGCGGCCATGGCTCACGGGCTCAGCCGCTCTGCGGCATGTGGGATCTTCCCGGACCGGGGCATGAACCCGTGTCCCCTAGCATCGGCAGGTGGACTCTCAACCACTGCGCCACCAGGGAAGCCCTGTCTTTATTATCTTAATGAATGTGTGAGATTCCAAAGGGGACCTGCACCAACTCCCTAGAAGCACACCAGATGTAAGCGTCACTAGCCCCATTTTGCACATGAGAAAATTTGGAGGCACAGACACTTAGCAAAGTGGCAAGTGGTGAGCCACAAATGAGAAGTCATGTCGCCACCTTTCCAGTCCTGGTCCTTCCTTGCTCGTGAGATTGCTCTGGGGATGAAATGAGGTAAACTACACAGAGCTCACAGCAAACGTTTGCCAAGTAGCGTCACCACTCCAGTTCCCTCTTCCCAGTCACAGAGCTCCATGCCCAGAATTCCTCCCTCCTCTTGGCCCAAGACAATAAAAGCCACAACAAAAAGTCAAAGGAGGAAGCTGTCTCTTCCCTTATTGGGTCCAAGAGCTCAATTGGGAGCAACTGGAGAAACCATTTTTTAGTTCAGTTTCATACCAACAACTTATATCTGGAGGGAAAGGGCTGTGACCCAAACAGGACTCCCTGGAAGTTTGTAATTCACTAAGTGCTGGAAGATTCTATTTCCCTATGTTCTGATGGGACCCACTGGAAAGTTGTCCAGCAACTCTCTTCCTCTTTCCTTGTGTCTTGGGGCCTCCGATACGAAGAGCCCCATCAAGCTGAGCAGGAAACCAGGGAGTCACCAGGACACAGGGCTGAGCAGGAGGGGTGCTGAGGAGGGTGACCTGGCAGCCCTTCCACCACAGCAGAGCCGTCCCTGAGTAGCTGTGTAAGCATGAACAGTTTCTTCACCTCTCTGGTCTCCGGTTTCCTCTCCTGTAAAATGAAGAAGATGGAAAAGGAAAAACAAACAAAAGCAAAGCGCCACCTGCCCTGTAAGGACGCTGTGACATGAGCGATACTCACATGTGAGAGGTCCTCACGTAGCATCAGGACTGGCACTTTCTAGGTGCTCAGGAAATTGTCCCTATCTGTCCCTGTGCCCGCTGGGATACGTTTCCCTGGAAATTCACACATTCCCTACAGTGTGGGAATCACCCAGGCTGACCTCCAGGCTGGGCCCTTTTCATGGACTCTTCTAAGATTCAAGCCAACCCCTCACTCCCACATTTCTCTGTGCTCTTTCTTTCTGTCGGTTTTTTTTGTTTGTTTGTTTGCTTTTGTTCCCAGCCTGAAGCTTCCTAGCATCTCAATCCTAGACCATAACAGGTTGCCTTTAGATATGTCCCTGATGGATGAGATTTTGCCTAGGGTCACTTCAAACTATCCCAGACCACCTGGTATTCCTGCTGGGTTTCTGTGCTGCCCCTCTTCTCTAGGTATGGTTTGGAAACTTCCAGAGACAGGCCATTATGGATGCGTAAAGATCTGCCTTTGGATGAGGCGCCCTGTAAGTTAGGGGCATGGGCTGTAGCTCAGGGTCTTGCAGCCTCACCGACTTTGAACATGGGGCGCACTCCTCTCTGCCTGGCAAACTGAGAGCCAGCCTTTAGCAAAGTCTAGACCAAAGGGGGCTAGCAGCTCAGTGTTAGCGACCAACATTAGGTGTCCTCCCTCTCAGCCTTCACACTGTCTCACTGAAGGATTTTCCTCAGAAAGACCTGTGTGCTGCTGAGAGTTTCCTGGGGGGCTGCAGATCCTGCCACCCTAGGTCTCTCTGTGCTTCTCTGCACCCCACCTTCTCCACTCCGTTCCCCAAACACATTACTCACAGTTTGTGACGGAATCAAACCCCTGTTTCTTCTCTCCACTCTTCTTAAAATATACAGAGCCGCAGTCTAGTTTTCTTAAAAGCTGCCAACTCGCCAATCAGATAAGTCAAACTATTTCTGTGCCGGTGAGAAAGAACCAGAAAAAGACCCAAAGGGAAAAATACTGTATTTGCAATACAGTAAGTCCCCTACATAGGAACCTTCAAGTTGCAAACTTTCAAAGATGCAAACGTGCCCAGAGAAAGGATGAAAAGAGACAAGAGGAAGAAGTAACTGAAGAACCAAAGAGATTCATGACACAGGAAATGGCAGGGGATTTTCTTGACTTGAGGAGGCACTGTTAGTTTTTTCAGACACAGGACCCGAACCTAGAATGGTACACAAAGTTTGCGGCAGCTGTTCAAAAGGCAATCCAGTGCTCCCGTGTCATCTATGATGAGAAGAAAAGAGCTACTACCCAGACATCAGTGGATCATTTTTTCAAGAGGGTAGTTAGAATTGAATCCAGCAAGGAACCAGAACCTGTGCCATCAGCGTCAGGCGTGAGTGACATGGCAGCTTGCCCTCTGTCTCCTATTGCTGACGATCCTTCAGCTCTATCATCTCCCACCTCCTCTCCCTCCTCCAGTCAGTAACTCTTCCTGCCTGTTCACGCGATGCCAGCCCCTGGATGCCAGCTGTTGTACTACACTGCTGTACTTTTCAAGGTACTGTACTGTCTCAATCCTGGCTCCACTGCCTTGGACAAGTTCTTGTCACTGCTCCCAACCTCAGTTTTCTCACCTTAAAATTGGGTTCTTGGCAATATCCTCTTTAAAGGTATTTATGGGAATTAAGTGAGATAAGAACTGTTTTATTGTTACAAGATGTAGCTGAGTTCTTTACTCCATTAATAAACATCCTACACATGAAGACACACTAGTAGTGTGTTTCTGCGATTCAATGTCAGACTCTTGCCATATAATCTAATGTTTCATATAATTATTTTACGTTTTTAAAATAGCCCTCATTTCTTTAAAATTAGACACTTCCACGGTTAAATCTTCTAAAATATACCAAGTGTGTCCCTGCTAGCTGAGCTACTCACTATTAAATACTACTTACCTTCTTTTCAGAATGGCCTGGGGTCCTTAACATAAACCAAGTGCTCCTGTGAAGGGGGCAGGGACCGATATTTTTAACTTCTATGTGCTGAGTGAGACATCGCACTATCCCATTAATGATTAATTGTCTAATGTATCACTCAACAACTTTGCAGATTGCTTCAGTTTCATAGACGAGAAAAGTGAGGCTCAGAGAAGTTAAGTAGAATACTGATGGCTACTCAGCTAGAAGGCAATAAAGACTCAAACCCAGATGGAGTTCCAAAGCCTTAGCTCCTCGGTACCCCACGGTTGAAGTCACATCCTCCACTTAAGGATGGAGCAAAGATGTTTTTAGTTGTATAACAAATGCTACTTTGTTCTTGTATCTGAGCTCTATAGTTTGTCTGGATTTCTACCTTTGCTGTTCAGTTGTTTAGTTAGTTACTTAGTTTTTGGCTTCCTGTCTATAAGGAATTCTTGTTACTTTTTGGTGCTTTTAACGTGTCCTACCCCCAAGAAATTAATTAAACAAACCTCTTATGCTTATGTCTAAAGGCCAGTCAACTGTAAGTGAGCCTCTGAGAAGTTCTCCCATAAGTGAGGTGGGATGACCTAGAGACTCATTCTTCAGTTACCTGGCCGGTCTTTGGCTTCCTTTCAGCTCCCCAGCTGCATTTCAGATAATTGAAGTTGTTTTATTTATGAACTCTGAACACAGCGGATACTATTATCCAACATGGACTTATATCTATTACAAAACAAAATGTTACATGGTTACAGTAATCACTGCCAGCTTCTACTAAATGCCTTTTCTGCCCCACTGTTATTTTATAGACATCGTCTCTCTAAAACTCTGGAATGTAGGTGTTCTTGTCTCCATTTTACAGATGAGGAAACTGAGACTCAAAATGTCCACACCTGGCCAAAGACATTCTGTGAATAGTTCACTTCACATCAACATGGACATGTTGAGCATGGAAGTCTGATTAAAGATATATAAGCAATATCTAACTTAAGAGAATTAGGAACAGTTTCCCACTGTGTCAAACAGGCAGCTCTAATAAAGATGCCTGGAGTGGTTCAGCCTGGGAAGCAGTAGGCAGAGCACCTGCATCGCACACCTCCAGGGGGCAGCCTTGAGTTGTGTTCAATCCAGAGGGTACTCCCAACAGCACACACATTGTACAGACAGTTGGAATGGTGCCCTGGGATTACAACAGAGATGAGGACTCTCAGGTAAACAGCAATGAAAAGCACCACGGGAAAGATCAGACATGAGACAGGAGAAGGACAGGGTGTTGCCTGGGACTGGGATTTAAAACAAGGTTGACATGTTCTCAAGCTCCCTGCCTTTCTCTCTGCAGGGCGAGGAGAGCTTAATGCTGCATATCACATACCATTCTTTTTGGCTGAGATGGGTAGACTGCATTTAACTAACCAGTGTCAAAATCCAGGTCGAGTTTTTAATTGCCTAATAAAGTGAATTCTCCACAAACTCCACACTGTCTGGAAGCCTCAAACAAAGGTGATCCAAATAAGTCACAGGCCTTTGTCCAGCAGTCCTTTTTTCCTAAGACTCTTTCTCAGACATTAGCCCATGAATTAGGACAGCGCGCCAGAAGGGGCCAGCAAGCCAGGAACTCTTCCCAGGCCACAAAGGCTCCGCGGATCTCAGAGGCCTCATAAGGACCAGCCAAGACTGAAACGCAGGTCTGGCTGTATTTGGTCACCGTCCCGGATGGTGGCGGGGCAGGCATTATGTCACATCTGGGAGTTTTTCAGCGCACACGTGGGGTAAATCTCAACCACAACCTCTGTATGTGGTAGCTTCAGATGGAAAGAGAAACTAGTTAGAAAAATGTGATTCTTGCGCAGGGAAGTCGGAGCACAGAAGAGTTCAGAAGTGGGCGGGTGTCTGTGTTAAAAAAAAAAAAAAAAAGGAGGAGGAAACCCCACCAGCCAAGTCTGCAGAAAAAACTAAATGAAGTCTGCCTATCTCGGGGCCGGAGCCCCTCCCCTCGGGCCGCGCCGAGGAGTGTGACACAGGTGCCGCTTCCTCCCGGCTGCTGAGGGTCAACCACCGTCCCCCGGGCCGCGCCCCGCACTGGTCGGCGATGAGCAGCCCCCAGGTCACACCGCCGCCCCCGCCCCGCCAAGGTGAGTACTCGCCCGGGGACGGGTCCGCGGGGGCCGAGCCGGGGAGGGGGGAGCCAAGAAGCCCCGGGGTTCCGGCCGCGCCCGGCCTCCTGGGGGACTAGGGGCCCGCCCGGCCGCGTCCCCGGGCATCGCGGGGCCCGGGACATCACAGCGCCCCGGGCATCGCGGAGTCCCGGTCCGGACCCCCGAGACTGGTGCGCGGGTTCCGCGCGCCCTGGGCCTGGAGAGGCCACCACCGACCCCGCGGCCATCCGCTGGCTTTCTGTTTCTTTGTGTGCTGTTGGGGATGTGCCTGTGGCCAGAACTTTTCCCCTAAGAGAATAAAGGGAGAGAGACAGATTGGTAAGCAGCGCAGAGAGAAAGCACAAGTTGTTTGCCGGAGCTGCCCGGGCAAGACGGTGGAGGCGCGTACGCAGAAACTCTGAGTTAACTCCGTCCGCCAACTTTCCGACTCTCTCCCCGGGCCGGGCGGGAACCAGCCACACGCCCACGCCCATGTTGCAGGGATCCGCTCGCCGTGACCATTTGAGCGGTTGCAATTCTTTAGAGGCTGTTTTCTTTCTTTCTAAAACCAGCACATGCTTTCTTGTGGAAAGGAAATCGCCGTGAGATTCTCTGTGAATCTCAAAAGCAACGTTCCGAAACACTGCTGGGCCTCCCCCGTCACAGGGCTTTTGCAGTAAAGAAGTAAAATTGTATTTAAAAATAAAAAAAAAGAATTATGATCTCTCCTGTTTCCACCCTGGTTAGGTCTGATCGTATGGAACTGTCAGAGAGGAGACATTCTGAGTCTATAATGTAATCACGTTATGTAATTAATATGATCATGGTATGGGTTTATACGTCTTTAAAAAAAAAAAAAAACAAGGTTGTGTGGCCTTAGGCGGCAAACTTGAGCCTGGGTGAGCGTGGCTGGGTCTGTATCTGCACGCTCTGCCCCTCTGTGTGTAAACGGCCACGTGTGTACGGGTGGCTGAGGTGCTCGGCGCCATCTGGGTGTGCACAGAGCTCCTTGTGGAGTCAGGGCCTTGCTGCCTGCATCGGGACCTCTTGTTACAAGGAGACAAGCCCACCTCTCTTAGCTACAGTTTCATCATCCGCAAAGTGGAAATAACAGGATAGTGTGTCTCTTTGGGTGGTGAGAATTAAGTGCATGTCAGTGGCTCAGCGCAGAGATGCACACGTTAAGTGCTTGATAAATGTCGGGCATCCTTATTTTCGTTTTACATCATACCGTGGATCCATGAGTTTGTGTGAGTTAGTGTTTACGCGTGTGTGTGAGGGTGAGTCAGACACTAGTGAGTGTGTGTGTGCGTGTGTGTGTGTGTGTGTGTGTGTCAGGACCAGGGTTAAGGGGACAAGACACTGTAATTATTCCAGTTCAGGCACCGAGGAAGTGCAGGCCTACAGCCATTCCTGTCTGGAGAGGATAGGCTTGCTCAGGGAGCCTTGCCCTGCCCCCGACCGCAGCCCCCCCACTGCCCCGTCCTCCCCCTACAGCCATTCTCCAGGATTCAAGTTTCAGACCTTGACCAATGACTGCAAATACTTCCCTTGCGGAACTGATGGGGATGCAGCACTTACTTGCATACCATTCCAGATTACCCTTAGGATTTACTTTCTGGCAGGATCTCCGCCATGGGAGAACCACGGGGCCCTATTTCGTGCTGCTGACTCAGGCAGGATGTGTCTATATCCTGTCTCAGTTTACATCACTGCCCCTCAGAACCAGACGTTAGAACAGAGAGGACCCTCTGCTCCCTCCCGGCCAGGCCTCCCCTAGCCTAGCCTTTGGGCTTATGGGTTCAGCCAACTCCCATAAGCCCAAAGGTCACAGTTACTGCGGAGGAGTCCTGTGTAGAAATCCACTGCCTTGCCCTTGGAGGGAAGGGGTCAGGCTCAGCAAGGAGATGGCCAGGTCTGGCAGCTTTATATAGAATGTGCCACCTCTGGGAAAAGCAGGGAGGGTTTCGTTCAGTGCCAGATGACATTCCATCACAGCCATTGCGCAACCCCTTCAGATATCCGTGGCTTTGGGAGTCACATGGCCTCGGCACAGCCAGCAGCTGGACCTTCCAAGGGTGCCCAGAGTTGCGCAGTTATTTCTGGGGACTTGCAGTGCCCTCCGGGAAACAGGAGTGTGGGGTAAGAGGTGTTCTGTGTTTGGTGGGAGCGCATCCGCCCATTCACTATGGGGAGAGAGAGAGAGGCCCTTCACTAGCACAGAGAGGCTGGCAAGTAAAGTCAGTGTGCCTCTTTGGGTGGCAGATATATAGTCCATCAGATGCCCTTTGGAGACCCCAACCAAAACACCTTTCAAAGAGTGAGCAAACACAACAGGCCCAGTAAGCACAAGGTACAGACCAAAGTTAAACAATGCGTGAAGAGTTCATAATAGAAAAGAATAACTTTCTTCCCACCTCCAGGGCAGTAACTTTATTTATTTATGAGACTCCTTCTAGAAGTATTATATGTAATACAATTAATTTTTCGTTGGCAATATGAAACACATATTCGACTTCATCTTTTTTGTTCATAAGACCATATCCTACAGATTATACCTTATCACCATATATAGACTCATCCTTCTGGGGCTGCACAGCATGGATATTATAAGTGAATTGGTTATTCTATTTAACCAGTTCCTCCACAAATGGACATCTGGGTTGTGTACAGTCTTTGATTTCTCTTTTTAACCACAGTGTCATGACAACCCTTGTAAGTAGGGTTTTGCATGCATGTGTTTGTATACCTTTAGGATAAATTCCCCCAGGATTTAATTTCTGGGACCAAGAGTATGTACATTTACAATGTTAGTAGATATTGAAAAATTACCCTCCAAAGGGTCACATGAATTTCTAACACTTACCGGTAGCCAATGAAAATCGTTATTTCCCCACATCCTCATTCACACTGTGTGGTTTTTATCTTGGCCAATCTGATGAGTAAACCATGTTGTCACCTTTGAGTGCGCCTCTGTAATTACACGTGTTTTTGCACCTCTGTACGATATTGTATTTGTTTTGCTGGGAAATACCTTGTATGGCCTTTGCCCACTTCCTACCAGGTCCCTAACCAGTGAGGAAACACACCCCAGAAGTTACATGATGTGTCCTTTCTCTCATGATGAGTAAGAGAGTGGACCAGAGCCCCACACCGGGCTGTGCTGTGGAGTCAGACCAGATGTGATCTCATCCCCGACACTTACTGGCTTTGGGGAGGTACACAATACCTCAGAGCCTCAGTTTTCTCATCTGTAAGTGGGAAGGATAACAGCGACTTGGCAGGAGTCACGTGATGAACGAGAGACTAAGGACCTGGCACCGCGCCCAGTGATAGTGTTATTTGCGACTGTTGTTAACAGAACTGATCAAAGCAAACCTAGTCTGCAGGTGCTAGTCATCTCCAGAGTCTCCCTAGCAGAGGGCAGCTGGGTTGGCTTTGGATAATGTAAGAACAACGTCAGTACCTCTATGCCAAGGCCTGTGGTCCAACCTTGCATGGGTCACTCCTCTACAGCCTGGTCTCACAGGCATATTCTCCCCTGTTTTGCAGATGAAGCCCTGGAGGCTGGAGGATGATGACCTTCCCCAGGGCTCCCAGGTCCCGAGGGCACAGCCAGGCTGTGAACACAGGCTGTGAGACCCCAGAGCCAACAGAGGCCAAACTAAGGGGGGCGTTAGGGTGCATGTGGACCTGCTGGCCCTGTGTGCCAGGCGGGGCCTTCTTCTGCCCACGTACTGTGAGAACTGTGCCCAGGAAAGCATGGCTATGGCTTTGCACAGACACTCAGAGCCCGCTAATGACTCCACAGTTTTTCAGCCAGGCCTGTGGTCTAACCTTGGCCTGTGGCAGCCCGCCATCACTCTCATCTCTGTGGTTGGGCCTGACCCACACTGGGCCACCTGCTGCCCTCTACCCTGCTTTCCACAGCTCGCTCAGGTTGACATCCCCTAGGGCCCCTCTCTGTGCCTGGATCACCCTGTCTCTCCAGCTTCACCCTCACGCCTGCCCGCTTCAGGCCCCTGGGCTCTCTGGGTACCGCCCCCTGCACACATACACCTACTGGTCAGTTAAGGCCTCCCTGGGCCCTCCTGACACTAGAAAACCACCCACTCTGGCCCTGGGGACACTTTGCAGCCCCGACAGATTTCTGAGTCTGTCGCCTTCCAGGAATTCTGACTTCCAAGAAGCTCTGTGACCCCACCTGTCCCCCCGCCACTGGGGCCTAGCTCAGAGAGGTGCTCAGCCAGCAACTTGGACACGAACATATGGCTGCACAGACAACCCAAAGGCCAACACTTCCAGGCCCATGTCCGCTCCAAAGGCCAAAGGCCCCTTTTATTTATTTATTTATTTT
>NW_020172459.1:2718818-2733319 GCF_003031525.2 Neophocaena asiaeorientalis asiaeorientalis | reverse complement strand
CTTCCTGGACCGGGGCACGAACCCACGTCCCCTGCATCAGCAGGCGGACTCCCAACCACTGAGCAACCAGGGAAGCCCAAAGGCCCCATTTAAAAATCATCTGCTCAATAGCTCCTATTCCAGAACTTGGAGGGCAGTAGAAAATGAATTGAAATGGATATTGTTTAATCTGAACCCCTGCAGAAGCGCCACTTCCTGCCCTTAGTCATCATAAATTTTAATTTGGGTACATCCTTTCAGAACAAACATTCGTGTGCGGCATCTTAGCCAATGGCAGATACTGTCAAGGGCCAGTTCTCGCTCACCCCAGCAAGAGCCTGAGCCCAAGATGCTAGGTTCCTTCACAGACCCAGCCTCACACAGCTGCCCCCAGCCCTCCCTCTAGCCACCGGAGAGCCTGTGTTCTGCTTCCCTGCGCTCACAGACAGCCACCCACCTGCCTCGCCTGGTGATGGGTGTCAGAGCATCATTGGCTGCCCACCTGCCTGACTCTGCAGCCCTGCCCTTCCTCCTGGCCCAACTCCTTCTGCACCTCTCATTCATGGCTCTGTAGGACTGACGAATTGCTGGAGACTCAGCGTGGACTCCTCTGAGAGTGAAAAACTGCAGGGGGACCTAGTCACTGGGGGGCCCCCCCGCAATACTGTGAGATCCACCTCCTGGAGTTTGAGCAGGTGCCCACGGTAAATATCAGAGTAAAGTCTTCTTGAGTTTCCGGCAGGAAGAAGGGGACCAGTGCACCTGTTCTTAACAAAGCCTGGCCTCAGGGAAGCTAGTTAACCAGAGCCGAACCCGACGGGACACTATCAGAGCATAACTGACCTGGGGGAAGGAAAATACCCAACTCCAGCTCACTGTAGCCATCTGGGCCCACCTGCAAGGAGAGAAAAACACGGAGGAACACTTGTAAAGTTCACACTCCAGAGGGATGGGCTACAGATCTCATCCTAGGACCATAGGGTGCTTCCCCTCCCCCACACCTCGCCGCCCCGTTACACTAGGTCCTTTTATCCAGTATATGGCATCTGGCTGCCAAGAAAAATTACAAGACGTACTAGAAGGCAAAACACACAGTTTGAAGAGACAGAGTCAGAACCAGAACCAGACATGGCAGAGATGTGGGAATTATTAGACTGGGAATTTAAAACAACTGGGATGAATAACTCTTTATGATACTTTTATTATAGTCCCTGTCTTGTATCTGCCACATATCCCTTCTCTTATTGCCAAAACACTGCAGTCAGCATACTCTCTGGGGCTCAGTGGATACACCTCTGACCCCTGCCAGGTCTCTTAGGGTAGGAGGTTTGCATTTGGGGGCCCTTGGAAGGGACAAGCTCTCAGCAAGTTTACCCCATCATCTCACTGCACCCACCACTCCTGATGGAGGCATTTTAGCTCCACTGTGATGGACAGACTGGCATGCCACTTGCAGGGAGCACAGCTGGGACCTCCTACCCTCCTTCTCCTTCATACAACGCCCACTTTTATGAGGGTTCACGTATGTGGCTGCCAGCTGACCCCGGGCCCCAGCACTCCCCCCTTGGACCCTGGAATGGAGAGTCGTCCTATTTTACCCATAGCTATGGGCACACGTTTTCTCAGCAGTGTCTTAAGGTGAAGGGAATTGTGGTTTGTGAGATCAAAACCAGGTAAACAATCCTGCCTGCCTGCCTTCTGCGTTGGGTTCCGGTCTGTGACCTCTGTGTTCACTAAGCAGCAAAGTCCACTGGCTATGAAAGGCCCTTTCGCTTGAGATGCTCGCCAGGCACTCTCGCTGGAACCGTCCACAATACACACAGCTTTTAGCAAGCAGGGGCTTCAAGCTCAGTTCCCTCTGCTGTACTTTTTGAAGACATTTTGAACAAATATACTTGGCCTCAATTGGCTAGTGATGAGGAGGTTACAATACCAGCTTTAGAGCTCAGGATTTGGTCTTGAATGTGGACCAGCTCTGACCTGGCCATGGCCTTGAACATGGTGCCAGCCCCTTGGCGTCTCAGCTCATAGATAAAACTCCTAGTATAGTGCCTGGTCCAAGTTCACCACTGCCCCTGCCTGAGTGCTTGAGGGTGTCCTCAGTGAGTTCGGGCTCACTCCCCACTGCCCAGCTCCCTCCGCATGCCCTGCTCCTGTCCCTGTTTGCTCATTTGCCACTGAAAATAATACCAAGGACAGGAGGCACAGTCTGCCCTGGTTCTTGGGTTCCAGATGGGCAAGGCCCTCAGACCCAGCAGGGGAGCTGCCTTTGCAATAACCCTGGGATGCTGTTCCCTTCTGAGCTAAGATGGCTGCCTCCGAGGCATCTGTTCTTTCCTGCATTTATCAGAGTGGGCAAGGTGGTCGGAGAGCAGCAGAGAGCATGTATCCTCTCCCACCAGCTATGTGACTTTGAGCAAACCTTTTACCCTTTGCAGTTCAGTCTCCTTACCAGCCCCACCTCCTCAGCCGCACCTGAACACCAGCCCCTTAACCGTAGGGGTCTCGGCTGTCTTGGGGAAGAGTAGCCTCCTTAAAAACACTCATAGATCAGCTCGGTGCTTTGTGACCACCTAGAGGGGTGGGATAAGGAGGGTGGGAGAGAATTGCAAGAGGGAGGGGATATGGAGATATATGTATATGTATAGCTGATTCACTTTGTTATACGGCAGAAACTAATACAACATTGTAAAGCAATTATACGCCAATAAAGATGTTAAAAAAAAACATGAATGAATGGATGGATAGATGGAGGAATGGATGGATGGATGGATGGATGGAGGGACAGAGAGAGGGAGGGAGGGAGGGAAGGATGGATGGATGGAGGGAGGGAGGGATGGAGGGATGTGAAGTTCCAACCAGTGTAGACAAGCCTGGTCTACACAGACAGTGCTGTCGGTCCCATATTCACCTGCGTCCTCTCCCAATCCTGTGTAAGCCGTGCTCCCTCGGTGGCCCACAGTGGCCTCTGGCTCAGCCCACTGACCTTTCCCCACCTGGCATGCCTTGTGCACCCCAACCTGTGTGCACATGGGGCCCGTTCCCTCCCATCTGGCCCGCAGACGCTCCATCTTTCAGTGTCTTCTCTCACCAGCGTTTTTCTCTTTCCCTTGATGCTGCCATTGGATGGGTGCAGAGCTGGACCTCCCCTCTCTCCTGGGAGGGGCCCCTTCTCTCCCTTTCCAGCCTCTTCCCCGTGCTCGAACTCCTGCGAGGAAGCTGGGCCTTCTCTCCTTTGATCGTGCCGTGGGACTGACTTGTCATTTGAATGGCCCTCCTTCAGCTTCTGCCAAAGTTCTCATTTTAATGAATTCATTTCAGCTTTAGCTGGAAATCCCAAGCTGTCATTTTTTAAAAACTTTACAGTCTCTTTTTTTTTTCTTTTCTACAAATTCTGTAAAGTATCTTGACCGACTGTCTCCCTGACTCAAAGCGTAGAAAGTCGGCTGCGCTCTGCTTAAGTTATCTCATTTCACCCTCTAGCAGCCCTACGGCAAGTATTTTTATCTCCATTTTGCATGTGATGATACAGAAACTCAAGAGGCAACGTGCGTTGCCGACAGCCGAGACCCCTCACTCGTGCGCAGCAGGTGTTTCTAGGAGGGGCTTAGCCAGGGCCACCTCACACATCAGGCACAACACTTAGAGCTTTCAGAGAACCACAACAAAGTTTCGGTTCTTTTAAAATCAAACGGGAAAAATGAACTTTTAAGACTAAACCTTGCATTTGTCTTTACATCAATGCACCTCTAAAATAAAATTGTTAATATCTGGGGGGAGAAGAGACCAGGAAGGCAGACCACCTAGGCCCACGAAGGCCGTCTTGTGGCCCTGGCTCAGCCCATCCAGGCCCCGGGGCTGGGTGCCCACTGGTCCCTGCACAGCCTGGCCGCTCTCCCTGCCCAGCCCTGACCCTCCTCTGCGTGGCTTCCATCTCGAATCCGCACACTTCCCCACCCCCAGCAGTGCTGCCCAGCCCAACCACGGCAAGGCCCCTGGGCTGGGCAGCTGCAGTGTCTGCCCCGTGCCTGCTCTTTGCCTTTACCCTCAGGAGATCGGGAGAATCCAAAGGAAATGCGTGAGGATACCCAGGACTGACTCTCTCTCTCTCTCTCTCTCTCTCTCTCTCTCTTTTTCTTGGCCACGCAGCATGCAGGATCTTAGCTCCCCAACCAGGGATCGAACCTGTGCCCCCTGCAGTGGAAGCGCAGAGTCTTAACCACTGGACCACCAGGGAATTCCTATCTCTATCTCTATCTATCTCTGTCTCTATCTCTATGTCTATCTCTGTATTTCTCTTATCCTCTTGCTTTCTTAAGTGAGGAAGTTAGGCTATTCTTCACTTCAAAGTTTAAAAGTAAGTTTCCTTTGCCCTGTTTCATTATGAAAGAAGCAGTTCCTGTTCACTGTACAATTATATATACAAGACCAAGAAGAGGGATATAGGAAGATTCTCTGTAGAGCAGAGGTGACTTTCAGGTACCCGTGGGATAGCCAGGTGACAGCTGGAAAGCAGTTCAGAAAGAGACCCAGGCAGAGATAAAGACGGAGAACCTCAGTGTACAGAGGCCACACAGCGAGGGGCCCGGGGGGAGCCACAAAGAGCCTGCTGAGGTCGCACTGATCTCTCTGGATGGTGGATCTCAGCACAGGTGCAGAGGCGGTGTGGGGAGTCCTCTTGGCCACATCTGGGGAGGACATACATGGTACCTTGTTCAACCGGAAGATGTTACCTGGATGTAGCTATTATTACTCCAGAAATAGATATTATGAGCTCCATGGAAATATGAAAACTGGGGTTCAAAGAGGTTATTCCCCCAGGGCCTCACTGGGCATACTTGCACTGTCCAGCCTCGAGCCAGGTGTGTCCTTCTGCCTCTGGGATGTGGCTGCCCACCGTGCTGGGATGGGTTTGCCCACGACCCCCTGCCCCTCTGTGCAGCTCCATGCGGCCCTCAGGTCACTCTCCTGCCTCAGTAGAAAAGGCCATTCTTTATCCACCCCACCCCGGGCCACTTGTGCCGGCTCCCTTCTGCTCTGCTGGCCCCCACCTGGCGGCCCAGCAGCTGCTGATGAAAGGCTTACGAGGGCTGGGCTGTGACCGGGCAAGTGCAACCAGCTGAGGCCAACCCACATACAGTTCCCACTCTTCCCGAGGGAGGCAGCGGGCAGCTGCCTCTCAGGGTCACTGCCAGGGCACCAGGAGAGAATAACGCCTCCACCAATTCCTGGCCAATTTCTGGAACGCCTCCACCACAGACCCACCCCCGGGCTGGCGGCATTGTCTTCTGTTGGAGTATCACCAGTCATGGGACCATTCCTGCACTGTATGTTCTCCTCTGCTAGGCACTTTCAGATCTAGTTCCTTTCTTCATTCAAGACTCACTACCGGCCGTTTATGCATTCTCTATGTACAAGCTTACATCGGCTCACCCCAACCTCCCAGTCCATCCCTCCCCCAATCCTCTCCCCCTTAGCAACCACCAGTCTGTTCTCCCACTGTATACCACAGAGAACTGTATTTAGTATCCTATGGTAAACCATAATGGAAAAGAATATTAGAAAAGGAATACATATATATGTATAACTAATTCACTTTGCTATACAGCAGTAATTAACACAACCTTGTAAATCAACTATACTTCAATAAAAAATAAAATGAAAAAGAAAGAGGCACCACTCGCCTTCTCTGATAGGTGAATAAAGCAAAGCTCAGAGAAGTTAGGAGAGTTTACACAGCCAGCTGTAGTGCATGGAGTGCGGGTCTCTGCTTCCCTTGGGGGTGCACTGTTTCTGCCATGGAAACTCACTCAGCAGGTTCTTAAGTGGGGACAGGATGGGGTGGTGCAGAGGAGCTAATGCTGGGACTGCAGAGTCACCAAAAGGAATGAAAGCCACACATCCCTCAATCTCCCAAATCAGTGGCTTCCCACCTGGGGTGTCCACCCCGAAAAACACACACGTTAAAAAACGATGTCACAGCTACAAATTTCCACTGCAGTTCTTTTCAGGAGAAATGACATTTCTACAAAATAAATTCTTAGATGAAGTCTGGAAATATGAAAGCAATAAAAACCCATCTGTTATAGTGGAGTGGGGGAGAAGAGGCCTGGTGACCCCACTCCAGGGCTCCCTTGTGATGGTCACCCTCAAGTCATCGCTGGACATTGAGGGCTTCACGTAACCCAGTTTGCAGCCTCCTAGCTGGTGCCTCCCAGGACAGCCGACTGATGTCCGGGCACTATTCATCGTCAGTGATGATGCTTTGGGGTTTGCATCTCAGAGGATCCTTCCGAATTAGACATTTCCATCACATGAAGCCATAAAATGCCTTCACTGTGGTTCAATTATTTGCCTACAGCCAGACTGCAGTGTACGCCCAGCTGTCAATCACTTTACCAATTAATTCCCTGAGAGAGGTTCTTATCAAACTTCAGGAGTCCATGAAGAAAATCTGCAAAGTTAGAAACTAGATGGATAATTCCATTAGGGAAACAATTTATCCACAAATATTTACTAACCACTGTGTACATCCGTGGTTTATCAACAGAAATTAATAGGCTTACAATGTGTCCATCTTGTCACCTGCCCTAGAGATGCAGGAGGAGACAAAGAAAGTCTAAGACAAGATCCTTGCCCTCAAAGCGTCATTGGCTTCTTGGGGCAGCAAGACACACACCATGACAGGAATAAAAAGCATCCCATTCTCCTAGTGAGAAATTTCTTATCACAGGAATTCAGGTTTCAGATCGAATTGCCTGTGTCTTTTTGATATTTAAAGAAGATATCTAGATATTTAAAGAATAACTTAAAGTAAGATAACTTCTCATATAAATTGCCATCTAAAACTAGCTAATATTGACAGCTGATATTAAATTATGGTGAATTTCTCCTTAACCAGATATAGGTTTATCTTGTTGAATTAAGACTTTGTACTTGAAGAAGTTGTCAGTGACCTGTCAACTGAAAAGAATGCACAGCCGGGACTTCCCTGGCAGCACAATGGTTAAGAATCTGCCTGCTAATGCAGGGGACATGGGTTCGAGCCCTGGTCCGGGAAGATCCCACATGCCATGGAGCAACTAAGCCCGTGCACCACAACTACTGAGCCTGTGCTCTACAGCCTGTGAGCCACAACTACTGACCCCGCATGCCACAACTACTGAAGCCTGCACGCCTAGAGCCCGTGCTCCGCAGCAAGAGAGGCCACCATGATGAGAAGCCCATGCACCACAACAAAGAGTAACCCCTGCTCGCCATAACTAGAGAAAGCCCATGCATAGCAACGAAGACCCAATGCAGCCAAAAAAATAGATTAAATAAAATCAGTAAATTTATTAAAAAAATAAAATTTAAAAAAATGCACAGCCTGAAAGTTGAGAGTTATGTTTTATTCAGTGGACAAATCTGAGGACTTAAGCCCAGAACACAGCATTCAGATAATTCTGAGAAACTTTTCCAAAGAGGCAAGGTGGGGAGCCAGGATACATAGGAGTTTTCGCAACAAAAGACCAGATAGTCAGAACATCAAAAGATTACTGTTAATCAAAGAAAACCAGACATCTCAAGTTAATGAATTTAGCGTTTTTCTATGTATGGGAAGATGCAAGAGTCTGGGCTCACTGAAATCATTCCTTTGATAGGCACCTCTGCTCCCTGGGGCCAGTGTCCTGTGCTTTCTCATCCCTAGTCTCCTCCGGGTGCATCGTTGCGGGTGGCTGCAGTGGCTGACTGCTGGATGGCGGGCATCCTGTTCCATCCTGAGTTCTCTCAGGGCTCACCGTCTGTAATGTGATGACTTCATGGCTGCAGCGTCCTCTGTTTACTGATAAGACAGGCAATAGTTCACAGACCAATGCTGATTGTTGAGAACTTTCCAACTCTGGGAAATAACTTAAGTCAAGACAAGTTGCAAGGATGTAAAAATACAAAAAGTACTGCAAGTATACGGGGTACCTGCTGTGAGCATGGATGGTCTGGTGTGTCATACACGCTGAGCAAATGTTGGTTCGAAGTGTTCGTTCCTCGTCACCCTCATCCCTCACTGTGAGTTGGGTCTGTGGATGGAGCCTCCATCTTCCAGATGCAGGACAGGCTGGGAGTGGCAGGGCTGTTATTTGAACCCAGATGCTCCAACCCTGAGGCTGTCTTTTAAGCCCTGCTCACCGCCACCATTTGTATGTGTAGGAAATGGGGAGTCTCAAAGGGGAACAAAATTCTCTTTCACAGGAGTGAAAGAAAGTTGGTTCCAATGCACTTTTAAACTACACTTATTTATATCAGGCTTTGGTCACCACCCCTAGGTCATTTCCTATTTAAGAATCTTGGAGCTTCTGGAAAGATCTTTTGGAACATGCTATTTTTAAAGAACTCAATTGAGTGAAATGATGTTTGTCACTCACTGAAAAAGCAAACAATGCTAGAGAAAGTCAGAATACATCTTTGAGGACAATGCAGTCAAAGGCAGATGAAATCCATGGTTTCCCTTCCAAGTTCAGACACCCTGGAAGGCTGTGTTTCCCACACAAGGGCACTTCAGGGCTGTTTATTTCCTGAGGCTCTGGCCTATGGCCAAATCTTCACCATCCTCAGTGCTTTTGGTAAAAGCCATGGGGTCACACTGCCCTGAAGGCACAATTATCTGAGTTCCTGCCCTCCTTGCCCTGGGGCTCTGGGAACAGAGACCTGACTGTCTACACAGATAAAAGGCTGACCTCTCACTGCCCTGCCTCCTGCCCAGGGGCCTCATGGTTCCCCTTTGAGCTCCCTTGAGTGGGGCCCTCCCTGAGGAGAAACGAGCAGAGGGTGGGAGTTCTCCTCTGACTCAGCTTCTGACGTCTCCTGAGCCAACTAGCTCCACTCAGGGACCCTTGTACCACAGCAGGACGCTGCCCAGACCTCCTCTGGACTCCCGGGAGCAAGCCCTTGGTGTAGCCAGGCTGTGACCACTGGGATAGGCCATTTATCTTGTTCTGGGACCTGACATCTCAGGGGTCAGGATTCCCTGGTGAGACTGTCTATGACGGGGCCTTGCCAGTCAGTGGAGTCAGCCAGGGGAGGTACCCAGGGCCCAGTCGGAGAGGCCTGGGCCACATCCCTCACCAGCAGAGATGGCCTCAACCCCGTGCAAGGTTTAAAGCCCATGCCACCTCTCCAACCACTGTCTTAACCCCACCACTAACCAGTGCAGGTGAACTTGGGATGGTGACGTCACCCTCTTTGGCTTCCACTACCCTGGTGCCTGCATCGTCTCAAACGCATGGGGTGTTCAAGATGCAGTGAGCCCTGGGTGTGGCCAGACTCTGGAATCTATAGAAAGTGGCCACAGTAGTGGACAGTGGCCTGCGTTCTAACAGCTAATCATCACACAGGTTGAAAGTATAGGCTGCGAGCGTGACAGACCTGGGTTCAAGTTGCAGGTCGGCCACTCAATGGCTCCATCCCCGTGGGCACCTTAAATGAAAAGATGTAGGTAATGGCCCAGGCCTAGCAGGGGCAAGCACAATGCAATTGTTAGCCTGAGAGGGAAGAGAGAGACTCAGTGACACAGGGACTTAAGCCAGGGGTCTGCAAACAAAGGCCCACAGGCCAAATCCACTTGCCACCTGTTTTTATAAGTAAAGTTGGTTTGCAACACAGCTGCACCCATTTGTTTGCACGTGTCCATGACTGCTTTCATGGGACAATGGCAGAGTTGTAGCAGAGACCACATGGCCCACAAAGCCTAAACTATTTACTATGTGGCCCTTTATTTAAAAAGTTTTCTGACCTCTGTCTTGAACCAACAGGAACATCTCCAATGGCTCGACTTCTAGGCCTAGAGCCTACCTGGCCCCGTTGCACCTCCCTCTGGGGAAACCATAGCCTCATGGGTGGATGAGAAGCCACGGAAGAAAGACCTGTAGCTGAGGCCAGGGACCAGGCAGCAGCCAGGGAAGCCCATCAGGCCAGGCCCAGCTCTCACCTGGGTGCAGACGGAGTGTCTCATTCCCCTGACCTGATCCACCCAGGCTGCCAAAGCGAGGATCCCTTTCCTGGCCTTCACCTTCTCTGGACCTCTTGTCACCCCCTCTGTAGACACAGGCAGCCGGAGCTCTCCTGCTGCCCTGCAGAAAATCCTCACTCCAACTAGGCAGGTGTAGGAAAAAGGGCCCCACACAAGACAGGCTCTCCCAGGACCAGCCATCTCTCCCCCTTCATCCAGAAAACAGGGCTTCTCACTAGGACCCAGACTGGTATTGGGCCAGGAGCTTTGTCCCGAAATTTCTTTTTTTTTTAACTTTTTATTTGATATTGGAGTAGAGTTGATTAACAATGTTGTGTTAGTTTCAGGTGTACAGCAGTGTGCTTCAGTTATACATGTATCTCTTCTTTTTCAAATTCTTTTCCCATTTAAGTTGTTGCATAATATTGAGCAAAGTTTGCTGTGCTACACAGTAGGTCCCTGTTGTTTATCCATTTTAAATACAGCAGTGTGTACATGTCAACCCCAAACTCCCAATCGATCCCTCCCCCTTACCCTTCCCTCCTGGTAACCGTAAGTTCATTCTCTAAGTCTGTGAGTCTGTTTCCGCTTTGAAAATAAGTTCATTTGTATCATTCGTTTTTTTAGATTCCTCGTATAAGCGATATCATATGATATTTGTCTTTCTCTGACTTACTTCTCTCAGTATAATAATCTCCATGTCCATCCACGTTGCTGCAAATGGCATTATTTCATTCTTTCTATGGCTGAGTAGTATTCAATTGTGTGTGTGTGTCTGTGTGTGTGTGTGTGTGTATCACATCTTCTTTATTCATTCCTCTGTCGATGGACATTTAGGTTGTTTCCATGTCTTGGCTATCGTGCAAAGTGCTGCTGTGAACATTGGGGTGCGTGTATCTTTTCAAATTATAGATTTTGTCTTTTCTGGGTATATGCCCAGGAGTGGGATTGCTGTAAATGACGTTATTTCATTCTTTTTTTATGGCTAATATTCCATTGTATATATGTACCACACCTTCTTTATCAAACTTATTGACATCTTTCCACATCTCAGGAGGTTATTATCCCTCTTTTCAGATTGTATATGGAGTCTCAGGGGGGAAAAGTGTGTCCACACCTCACCAGTTATAAAACAGTGGCTCCCGAGTTCAACCATAGTCTCCCTGAGTCTACACCCATGCTCTTTGCCTCTACCACCGGCACCAGCAAGCTTTTAGCTCAGACGTCACAGTCCATGAGCCTGTTTTGAGCACCAACTGTGTGTCAGGCCCTGGGGATGTGACAGTGGACAAACCAACAGTCATCCCAAAAGGGAGCTTATGTTCTAGTGTGGATAGACAGATGGACACAAGACAAGTGGGTAGAATGCTCAGTAGGTGAGATGGTGCTAAGTGCAGGGAGGATGATCAAGCCAGGAAAGGACAGAGGGTGGAGGGACGAGAGGGGCTGCCATTTTAAAGAGAATCTCCACTGGGTAAGGTGATGTTTAGGAAAGACCTAAAGGAAGCCAGGGAGCCAGACGCAGTAATATCTGAGAGGAGGCAAGAGGCAGAGAGCACAACACGTGCAAAGGCCCTTCAGTAGGAGCAGGCTTGGCCTGATCAAGGAACTGACAGAGGCCAGTGCCCTGAGGAGAGGAGAGTGGAAAGTGGTAACTAGGAGATGAAGTCAGACAGATAAGGCGGCAGAGGGACAATGGGACTGTGTCCCAGTACCTGCTGTAGCACCTTCCTGAGTCTCCCTTGCCAGAAGGCTTCTAACCCCGAGAGAGGAGCCCTTCAGCATCTCCCCTCTAGCAAGTCCCTGAGTGAGCCGTGACACGGGGTAGGAGCTGAGAGGGAGGGAAGAGGATGGCGGAGAACTCCCAAGGGGTGTCTGAGATGCAGGGGGAGATGGGGGGACTTCACCAAGTGCCCCATTTGCTCTCAGCTGCCCTGAAAGACGCCTCAGATGCAGGCACACGTGTGCACACACGCACATACAGACACAACAGAGGCCGGCTTTCAGAGCCTCTCTGAAACTGCTAGTTGCATCTTTCATGTAGAGCTTTTCCACAGGACCGGGCCGGGCTCTACAGAGAATGAGTGTGGATGTGGGGTCCCCAGTACCTGCCGTCACAGGCATTCTGGACCCTTGGGGACCAGCTGGGAGCATGAAGAGATGGGACAGACCCCCACCCAGGGCTGGAGGGGGCGTGCGTTGGTCCCTCCCCTGCAGCTTTGAGTCCACGGAAGCCCCGGGGACGCAGCCCAGCAGAGGGCACGGAGCAGCCCCCAGGGGTGGAGGGTCTGGCCCAGCAGGGGTGGAGAAGAGAACCAGGAAAGGGTGTGGACAAGGGTGGTCTAGAGCCCCAGGCTCCTGGGGCCCATGCTGCCACCTGCCTGGGGAAGGAGGTCCCCACAGACACCTCAGCCTCACCCAGAAGACACAACCGGCAATCCCAGAAAGGCTTCTGAGAGCTGGCCTCTGTCCGTGTGTGCACACGTGTGCCTGCATCCCCAGCGGGATGAAAGAACAGCCTAGAAACACAGGCTCTTTCTCCCTGAGATTGGAGAGGCTCCTACAGCTCAGGTTGGAAGCCGGGACTCTACCGCCTCAGTCTCTCTGCAACCCCTATGTCAGAGGCACAAATGAATACAATTCTCTGCAAAGGCAGGTCCCTCCAGCAGCCAGGTTCATACGGCAGGAACGGAGGTTGAGAGATCTTTCTCATCTGCTTCATATTTACACACTGTTGTTTTAGTCTCCTGAGCAGCCCCAGGAGCCGTCCAGCTAAGTGACCAGGGCCTCGTAAACACGACCCAGGAGCTCATCCTGGGCGCCTCCTGTCCTCGGATAACGTGATCCCAGCACGAGAATCCAGGTGCCACTCAAGTGACTGGCTTCTCACCTCCACGAACAGCCCTGCTGGAAGTCGGGCCACCGGGCACCCGTTTGTACTCGGAACTGCTCACACATACCAAGGCAGGAGCACATTTCTTATCTCGCCAGGTCCTCACTGCAGCCTGATACAGGCCGGAGGGCGTGGAGAGGGTGTGGAGAGGGCGTCAGCATCTCCTGAGTCTCTTTAAGCCAAGGTGCCAGGGCGGGCTGTCCATGTGCCCACTGGGGAGGGGAGTGCTCTTATACACCGCTTAAAAGAGGGGTTGGGGCATCACACAACCCCTGAGTGTTCCTGGAAAGGGGATAAAGTGACTGTCCCAAGGCCGCACCAACAGCAAATGGCAGAGGCAGGCCCACATCCAGGAGTCATTCGATTCCAAACTGCACCTGACAGGCTCACCTACAGGCAGGCAGTAGCCTCCCCCCATGATGCCATGCACTTTATGTGCTACAAACCTAAGGGGCTTTTGTACCCAGCCCTAAAAGGGAATGAAATACTGCCATTTGCAGCAACACGGACGGACCTAGAGATTATCACACTAAGTGAAGTCAGACAGAGAAAGACAAATATCATATGGTATTGCTTATATGTGGAATCTAAAAAAAAAAAAAAGATGCAAGTGAACTTATTTACAAAACAGAAATAGACCCACAGACAGAAAACAAACTTATGGTCACCAAATGGGAAAGGGAGGAGGAATAAATTAGGAGTCTGGGATTAACATGTACATACTCCGATATATAAAATAGATAATCAATAAGGACCTACTGTATAGCACAGGGAACTCTACTCAACATTTTGTAATAACCTATAAGGGAAAATCTGGAAAAGAATTTATATATATACATATACACACACACACACATATATACATATAATAGCTGAACCGCTGTTCTATACACCTGAAACCAACACAACATTGTAAATCAACTCTGCTTCAATAAAAATATAAAATCTAAGGGGATAAATGCTTCATGCTTAAGCAGGACCTGCCCCCCCAACACACACAGGTGGGGAGACCTGGCCGGCAGCACCCTCAGGGAGCCCACCTCTTTGCTTTCAGCTCAGGTCCCGCCTCGCTCCTGAGCGGGGTCGCCCGTGGTGCTGCCCTGTAGCAGCAGTGCACATAGCTTGGCTGTGTCTGCGTGCAAAGGCGTTGTATTTCTTCCGGCTTTTTTTTTTCCTTCCCTTTATTCACGCTGATGGAAATGGCTCCTTCACCCAAGGTCTGCCTCTGATAAGGCTCCAGCGGTTTCAAGAAAGCAGAGCTGAGCTTCTTATCAGGCAGCAGCAGGGGATCTGGTGCCAGCACTGGGCTGGCCTGGTGCTGATAAAATGGTCCTGGGCCCAGCGCTCACCAGATGCTTTCTCAACCTGCCCCCCGGGCCCAACCCGTCAGAAGTGTGGGCAGTGAGACCCAGGAAGCTTCTTTGCTTTCTTAGACATGAGAGCCGACTTCCAGTGACCACAGGCCACGGGACCTGATGGGGACAAAGTTTTGGCGTGGAGGCTGATGGGGGGAAAGGGCCTCAGGAGGCCTTAGGGCTCAGGACATGGCAGTGGGAGCCGGCTCCTTCCAGGGGCGTATTGGGATCAAGTGTGTGGTTTGAGCCCTTCCCTGTGAGGCACTACTGCTCCCAATAAGACACTGAA
>NW_020172459.1:2693641-2718803 GCF_003031525.2 Neophocaena asiaeorientalis asiaeorientalis | reverse complement strand
CAAAGGGGTGGGGGGGGGGGAGGTTAAGGCATTTGGTCTAATGTGGTGTGATCGGGTTTGAAGCAGGTTTGCAGCTCCCAAAGCCCAGGTTGCCCACCCTGCTCCTGGAAACTCTGATTTGAAGGAGATCAAGGAGCTCATCCCTCCTCCGACCCTCCACACACACCACTGGAAGACAGAAATTCTACCTTCAAACGTTAACTTCTTTTCCTTTAAGCTTGGGTCACTGTTAAACTTCCTTGTCCTTAGAGTAGGACAGACTGGGCTAGCTGACTGTTTTGTGAAAAGTGACTTGGCCTTTCTGACCTTAGTTGTCCCATCTGTAAAATGGGCTGGTCATCCCTGTGTCCAGTGCCCTGCTGGGAGCACCCAGGATTTCACAGGTGGAGGGCATCTCGCCACAAATGGCCACCAGGGTCCGCCCTACATTGGAAGGTAGGGCCAGGGCCTGGCAGCAGGGTCAGCAGTAGAGCCTTAGCCTGGGTTTGAATCCTGGCTCTGTCCTTAGTTACTGTCTCTGAGCTTCAGTCTTTTCATATTTAAAGCAAGGATGGAAATGCCCGGCTAGCAAGATTGTTCGGGGGAGTTCAGCTCATGAGAGGTACTTGTGATCTGTGGTTGTCCCATGAGAGCGGGTTTTGAGTGAGAAGCATCTTGAGCGTGAGATGATGTGAGTGAAGCCCCAGCACAGAGCAGACCCATAAAAAGCAGCGGCAGGAGCCCAGCCGATCTCCTGGCTGCCCTCTGCCCCAGGCCGTTGTGCACATGGACGCATACAGGGTTAAAGGTCCCTCCAAGACCCGGTGGAGACAGTAGCCTTCCGTGCAGGGTGGTCAGGCAGGGCCACCTGGCACCATGGGCCAGTGACTGGAGGTGCAGCCACCGAGGGGGCCCGCAGGATGGGTGCAGAGTGGTGCAGCTGCCTTCAGATGATTTGCAGGAGTGCTGTCAAAGCAAACGTCATGGAAAGGATTGGCGGCATAGCTGGGCGGAGCAGCTCCTGCCTTTTTAGTCCCTAAAGCAGGACCATGCGGGTGGTCGGCCCTGAGATGGACAGGGCCTGAGAGGCCTGAGATTAGAGCTGAAATATCGAAAAACTAGCCTTCCCAGACAGCAAGGCTGACAAACGCTGAAGGCCAGAGAAAGGGCAGGTTGAGGAGCAGGCCAGGAGGACCAGCCAGGTTGGCTGCTCACGTGAGCTGGCGTCTGGGGAAGAAGCAGTGGGGCCCCTCAAATCTCTCTCTTGAAATCAGTCAAAGCATCCATGGGTAATCATGAGAACCAGAGGACCAGCATGTGTAAATGTTCTCTGCAGTGTGGGGAGATAAAAGCAAGCACCTGACACCTAGTAGGTGCTCACTTCAGTTTGGTTGGTTTAGCAATCTCTGCACACTCCTGCTTTTGTAACTACTCGTCTGGATGATTTTTCCTGCTGCATTTCACTGGACTGCTGGGAGGAGCTTTTACTTAGTAAGCTTTTGATGACCGCCTTCTATGTGCCGGTCACCCTGCAAAATGCCAGACACCAACAGGAAGATGCCACAGCCCTCCCGGTACCCCAGAGTTATTTTGATGTGTTTGATGAGCTTGTCCATAGAAACAGGAGGACACTTCCTCCTGGAAGGTCAGAACAGACACCCTCCATGGGTGGTGTTGGACCAGAGTGGATTGACGTGTGGACATTCACCAGATAAGCCAGGTGGAGTGGACATTCCAGGCAGAAGGCACAGCATGAGCCAGTACCTGGGGGTGTAAAATAGAATTGGAGTCCGTGTGACCTCCAAGGGGCTGACAAGGGACAGGCAGGCTGTGAATGTGTGAGATGACAATGTGGGAATTCCGACTGCTTGAGGCTATGGCTCTGGGCTCAGGCCCGGGAGTTCCCAGTGCTCTCCTCTGGGCGAATCCCTATTAGGAAACTCACAGTGCATCTGCTAAGTTGCCAGAAGAACTGAATAGTCTGTGGAGGTGGCATGCAATATTTGGGACATACTTACACTAAAAATTGCGTTGTTATTTATCCAAAACTCAAATTTAACTGGCATCCTGTGTTTTTTCTGGCAACCCCAGGAGGACAGGACCTGGACATGGGTGTTTTTTAAAGGGTCCCATGAGATGCTAATGTCCAGCCAGAGCTGAGGACCGTGAGTCAGAGGCTTCTACTGCTGTGAGCAAGCCCACCATCTCGAGCCCCTGGCCAGGTCCCTAACTACAAAGATTTCTAGTAGATGGGGCATTTCCAGTCCTAAAAACATCTTTGGGGAACCTTTTGAGATTTCCCCATTATTTATCCTTTCCATCTATCTCATGGATGCCACCCACAGTAGTGAAAAACTTATTTTTTGTGTAAATGTGAAAATCTGAAACCCATCTTAATTTTTTAATGCTTTAAATGATGTAATTGTAGAAACGATTCAATAATTGGATATATTTAAATACAAAACAATAAATCCTTATTCGTAATGCTCCAACACACTGATGTCTCCTTCATTAACTGCTAACCACACTCCTTCCAGAACCTCAAACTCTCTAACCCTCAAGACTCCCAGCCTTGTCAGGTGTGCCTTCCCGGAGCCCCCACCTCACACCCATACCACCTTCTCCATGTCCACTACTCTCAGCCCTGTTGATTGCTCATTGTGTCATGCTGATCCTCTCTTGATAGCTCCCAATGACTCTTCTAAACTTAGAAGAGAGAAAGTTCTCCTCCTCTCCATCCCTGTGCTACAAAATTTCTAGAGATTCCCTTTTTCTATAATCTCTCACCTGTTCATTGCCTACAAGAGAAGACTCAGCTTCTCTAACCTGACCTTTAAGACTGTTCATTGCTCATTACTCACCAAGCAGATGAATGATAAAGTTTATTAATGATATTGAATGGGATAGTGATGTTAGAAGAAGTAATAAGACAAGGAAAAGGAGGAGAGGAACATAAACTCAAGACATGTACTGCATTTAGTCATTCATATTTTTCCTTCCTTCTTCTATTCCAAATAGTTACTTGAAAGGTGTAAAATTAAAAATCACATTTGTTTCAATGTAAAATCATCCATAGTAATAAGGATAAAGTTATTTGAAATCTATATTGTCTTAGACCATCTGGCTTATCTTGGAGTCCTGATCACTCAAATAGATCCAACCCTGTAACTGGCTAATGTCTTTTCGGGTAACTGTTTTTGCTCTCTTATTTGGTTTATTTAGGAAATTAGTACACCAGTCCAATAGAATAATAAATTGTGTTTGTATTTACGCTTCTTCCCATAATACGTGTTAGATTTCAAACCCAATTTTGAGGTGCCAAGATCCCTGATGGGGCAAGATGGGTAATGAATCCTGTTTATATTGGCTGCATTAAAACAGTAGGAGGGTGAAACTCACCATTCCCATCAGTCATTAGATGTTAACCAGTTGTTGGACTTTAAACAAACCACCTACAAAATTCTGAAATGAAACAAACTCTAAGTTTGTTGGCTTTCTTTGATTAGTCTCCAGGGCATTTATCACTTTCTGTGAAAGAAACATTTAATTTAGATGGCATTGCGTTTGTGTCATGGGCTTTCAACTGACAGGAGGAAGAGCTATGTGTGTGTTTATGGCTTCTTTGCTTTTAAAAGATTAATGTAGGCGAAACATAAATCACAAGACCTTTAGGGGAGAGAGATGCTGGGAAAATGGAGCAGGAGTGTTCCAGGGTGATGGATTGAGACATATTATAGAGTATCTTCATCAGCCAGGAAAACAGTGGGAGGATGGGACAGAGGGGTGGTGGGGCAGGAGCAGTGAAGAGAAATGGCTTTTCCTCCCTGAGCACTGAGACAGCACAGGGGCTTGAGCCAGGGGTGAGCAACTTCCTAGCTCCATTGCCTGATGCAAAATGAGGAGGTGAACTGGTGACTTCCTGAAGCCCATTTCCTGCCCTGATAGCCAGAGGACAGAAGAGGGCTAACAGCACAGAGGAAGTACTCAGGAAGCCCAACTCTTCTAGGAGATAAACAAGCACTCCCTGACCCCCAAGCCACAGGAACTGGTCCCCTGTGCTTCCCCCGCTAGGGACCCTGCATCCAGAGGCCAAGTGTGTGTGTATGTGTATTTGTGTGAGTGTGTGTGAGAAGGAGCTATTCTCAAATAAATGTGGATAATAAGAAGAGCTGTCATGTGTTGGGTACCACCCCCCTGGGAGCCAGGCAGGTGCGTCCTACTCTACAGATCAGTGAGCTGAGGGCTGGAGAGGGTCACATGCAACAGGGTTGCACATCATAGTGGAGGAGCCTGGACTCACAGCCATATCTCTCTGGCACTGCAACCATGCTCCCTTCACCCACAACAAGATGCCCCCTTGAAGCACTTTCAGACAATTTTTGTAAAGAGCAGTTTGCTGATGTACATTTGCCCTTCTCTTTACCACCACCCCAAGCAACACGTTCCCAGTATTTAGATCAGAATGCACCCTCCCTTTCCTAGCACCCTTGTCAAACACTATCTCAGCAGAAAAAACAAATCACAGTGGTATCACTCAGTATCAGCTCGTGTGTATGGCACACAGACTCATCCCACACCATCATACACATCATCTCATGTCATCCCCACAACCGCCCCCAGCGGCAGGCTCACTCATGGCCCCATGGCACCCATAGGAATGCTAAGGCTCAGGATCCTTCCACCCAGAGTGGGGAGAATGCAGCAACTCTTAGTGCAGCCCCTACCCTGGCTTGAGGGGAGGAGAAGCATTCCAGGGAGTGGAGGAGGAACACGCTTTCCTTCCACTGAGGATCCTTTGCTCCATCTTCACCTTTTGGGCCCACGAACTGAAGGTCCTGTGTCTCTAGGTCACTGTGGCCTCCCGTTAGCACATGCTGGAGGGGAGGGGAGTGCTAGTGTCTGTCTGTAGACTGCGAGTACTCCGTGCCTTCATCTGACAGGCTCTCCCGAGGCTTTAACCGAGATCCCAGGGCAGCCCAAGTCCCCAGCCACCTCCCACCACTCTCACTGTCCTGCTCGTTTTCCTGCCTGTCAAACCCCATGAAGGGAAGAGAAACACATTTTCTACCTCCTATTTACCAACTGATGAACCTCCTGGAAACCTAATAACAAAACGTGGCTGACTACATCCTCATTCTTTACACATGCAGCCTGACTGAGGACATTTAGGCATGTAATTAGGCACTAATTATGCTGAAAATGCAATTATATGATTTTTTAAGTGAATTAAGTCCTTGGAGAAGTGGTAAGGATTAGCGTACTTGATCCAGCTGAAGAGCTGGGACCATGGAGGGCACGTCAGCGTGACCGTGGGATGCACAGAGGCCCAGTGGTCTGTACTTGAATCACACGGGTGAGCACGTGCGTGTATGCACACACACGCACACACACGATGTTGGCTTCACCTCTACAACAGCCTGCCGCCAGCAAAGAACTTTATAAATGACAGCCATTTATATCACTGGGAGCTTTGTGTACATCTGTGGAGTGACTGTTTAATAGCTGACTTGGAGACTCTTAAGGAGGTTATTTATTTAACATGTGAGAGGCAGGTATGTAGAAAAAATAATGATAAAAGAGTCAGTTGGGAAATGTCAGGATATTTTGCGTAACATCACTTATTCATTCACCTAGCATTGTGTCAGGTGGTGAGGGGTCAGATACAATCCTCGCCCTCTAGTAGCTCAAAAATTAGTGCAAAGACAGACGACAGCAAAGCACTTTAATGATGATTTGAACGGGTTGTTCGGCAAACTACAGCCTGTGGGCTAAACCCAGCCTGTGGCCTATTTCAGTACAGTCAACCAGCTAAGAAGCGTTTGTACATTTTTAAAGGGTTGTAAAAAAAACCAGACAAACTAACGAACTGATAAAACAGAGAAGGATGTGGAACAGAGACCATATGTGGGCTGCAAAGCCTAAAATATATATGAAAAAGATTGCTGCCCCTGCAGGAATAGAGGAAGGAGCACACAAGCCCCATGCAGAAATCTGGGAAGGCTTCTGAGAGGAGGTGACGTAACCTGAACGCCACGACAAAGCAGGAGCATCTATAGCATGGTACAGCACCTCCACCTCTCAGGAGCTTCCTTCTGGCCAGCTGGCTCACTACACACAAGAAACAACAATAAAAGACAAATTTAGAGGATTTTTACCTGAAATGAGGGCTGGGAGAGTCCAGAGATTCTGAAATGTTGGGCAGTGGGACGTGGACTCGATGTGGCTGGCTGGTCCCCAACACCGAGGCAATGGGAAGGGGCAGACAGCCCAGATTCTCAGGCCCCGTGGACTTGACGCCAGTGCTATTAGCCCTTGAATCCCCAGAGGGTCCGTCCTGGGGACTGAATGATGCGGAAGAGAAAAGCTACAGGGAAGGGAGAAGGACACACAGATGCCAAGGACGCCTGGACCCCCAGGCCTTTCGGTCACCCCCATCCCCAGACCTGCCATCTCCCTGCCATCTCAGCCCACGGGGACCACAGGCCGCACCACCCAGCCTCCCACCCCAGCCCCACTGAGCACACCTTCCCTCTCCTGCAGCAGACGCCTGGCTTCTCAGGACACTGCTGGCCCTCTTAGGTGGTGACCATTTCCTTCCCACTCTTTGCCACCAGGCGCAGCGTGGAGATGGGCCACTTGGAGACAACTGTTATTCCTTTCTCCCTGATGCACATATCATGCTCTCCACCGCCAGGCAATCATCTTCCATCTCTCTCAGATACCACCTCCTGCATCCTGTCACCCCTACACACACCACTTACCTCAATTCCCCGCTTTGGGCATCAGCTCTTGCTCCTGCAGTCGTAAGCAGAACGAGACATGTCCGGAGACTTCCAACGTCTTCACTTCAACCACCCTGCTCCCCGAAAGCTCCTGGCACTTCTAGCTCGGGCCCCTGCTGACTTCACATCTCCACTCTGGCAATTCCTCAGCCGCGTGGGCACCGCGAGTCCAGTACCTGACCGCTTCCTGCCGTCCACCACCCTCCATCGCCTCACTTCTTCCCCTGAGCATCTTAGACTCCACAGCCCCTCATCAGAGTCCCTAGAAAAGACATTCCAAACCCACCACCTCTCGTCTCTCCCACTGAAGTCCGAGCCACCATCCTCTCTCCTCTGGATGGTACCGTGGCCTCCAGCTGGTCCCCTTCCCCTGCACAGCGGCCAGAGCACCTGACAGCATGACGGTCAGTTCATGTCACTCTTCTGCTCAGAATCCTTCCATGGCCCCCGTCTATTTTAGAATAAGAGCTAAAGCTCGTCCCGTGCTCTCAAGGCCCATGATCCAGCTGCATTTAAGTCTCTGACTGCATCTTCTACAGCTCACCCTGGGCTCACTTCATTCCAGCCACACTGGCCTGCTGGCTGGTCCTTAAATACACTGGGGCTGCTCCCACCCCAGGGCCTTTGCACCTGCTGTTCCCGCCATGGGGGACACTCTTCTCCAGATATTCCCTCCCTCACCCCATTCAGGGCTAAGTCAAATGCCACCTTCCCTGGCCACAGTATTTAAATTTGCGACTCCCGCTCACAGCCCCCTCCTCTCTTCTGCTTTGCTTTCTGTCTTTGCACTATCTAGTATACTGCATAGCTTGTTTATTTCTCCTTTTTCTTGTCTGTATCCTTCTCCTTGAATGTAAACTCCAGAGAGACAAGAACTTTCAGCTATTTTGTTTACTGCTGTATCCCCAGATGGTTTCTGTTGAATGTCCAATGAACTCTCTTAACCTTTTCTCCTTTTCTCCTTTTCTCCTACTGGCCCAGGCTTGGATCAATAAATACAGCTGTTCCCCTTCTTGTGTACCTGAATTCAAACAGCTGACCATGGCTGGGAGCACACCCCACTCTCTCTCTCTCACACACACACACACATCCTCACACTGACTGGTCCCACCTGTTGGTGTGATCCCAAACCTGAATTCTCTGTCCAATTGCTTCCCCCACTCACCCCTCCAAGCACCAACATTATCAAGGCAGCTTATTTCACTGAAAAAATAAGTACCTGAAACATGGAAAGAAGGTATAGAAATCCTTTTGAGGAGCTTTGCTGTACAGGGGGCAGAGAAAGGGGCCAGGAGTGGGAGAGAGACAGGGTGCGAAGAAGGGAGGTTTGTCTTTTCTTCAGTTTGGAGAACAGTGTGCTCAGGGGGTATCTGCTGGGGGGGGCGATTTGATGACGCAGGAGAGAGGGGCGAGGTCTCAGCAGTGATGTATATAGTGTGTGACGAGGTGGAGTCTAGTACATACACAGGCCCCGGGGAGAACCGGGCAGCTGTAGACAGAGCAGGAGGAAAGCTGTGATGGGGCCGCCCAGCCGCCGCAGGGGTGGGTGGCCCTGTTTCCCAGGTACCACTCCCCCTGGGCTCCTCCTGGCTCGCTGCCTGCTTCATCCTGGGCTCCACATGTCCAAGCTCCAGGGCTCAGCTCTGGGTCCTCTCCTTCATTCACACTCGCGGGGGTCTGTGAATACCATCAAGATGCTGGAGACTGCCTCCGCCCAACCCCTCCCTCAGCCCTCCCCTCTCCCCGAACTCTCCCCAAGCAAGGGAGGAAACGTCCCTTGATCTACAAAGCCTCAGTCATTCATACACATTAGGGGAATCCACAGTGTTCAAGGAACTTAACTATAATGTATCATACCAACCCAAGTAAACCAAGCACAAAAAATATTCATATATAAAGTTGTTCCCACGTAGGTCCTAGATTACCAGCTTCTGTGCAAAGAAAAAGAAAATAGATTTATTAACTAGTCTTCGAAACTAAGCTTTGTGCATTTCTCATCTAATGGGCTCCCTGAGCATGACACACCCTCAGCCAGCACTGATGTCGCCCCCCACCAGACCTTGCCCCCGGGCCCCCTTCCTAGTGAACCACAACTCCATCCTTCCTGCTCAGGCCCAAACTTTGACTCTTCTAATTTTTTTTTAATTTATTTGCACACTCCACATCTAATCCATCAGCAAGCCCAAGTTGCCCCACAGTCCCGATATATCCAAAATCTCCCTGTCCCTCATCACCTGTACCACCATGGTTCTGGTCCAAGCACTTGCCTGGAACATGGTCGTAACCTCTCCCATCCTCACCCAGGGTCTGTCCTCTGGCAGCACAGCAGCCAGAGTGACGGGCCTCAAGCACACACAGTTCATACAGTTCCCGCTGGACCCCCGCCCTGGCCTCCCATCCCTCGCAGAGGCCCGTAGGGTCCAGCCTGTCGTGCCATCACCCCCGCTTCTACACTCTTCCCCTCACTCACTCTGCAGCAACCACACGGTCCCTGGGTCACCCAGGAACACATCGCCTGGCTGGTGTCTGCTTGGGACACTCCTCATTCCGATGTCTGCAGGGCTCCCTTATTTCAGCCCTTAGTAGTCCTTTCTGGATGATATAATGAATACCATAGACTGGGGGCTAAAACAACAGATGTGTATTTCTCACAGTTCTGGAGGCTGGGAAGTCCAAGATCAAAGCACCAGCAGACGTGGTGTCTGGTGGGGGGCCCACCTGCTGGTTCATAGCCGGCCATCTTCTCTCTGGGTCAGACCCCATCCCAGTCTCTCCTGTCACCATTGTGTGACCTTGGGCAAGTTCCAGTTTCCTCCACTGTAAAGCGATAGGCATTATAGCAACCACATCGGAGGTTCTTGTAAGAAATCGCACCAATACATGTACTTATAAAGCAAGCCCCCAAATGGTGGCAATTACATCATTACCCATATCCAGAAAGGAGGGTTTCCAGTGGGAAGAGAGCCCCAGGCAATATGGTCCCTGGAGAAGCGGAGGCCAGGGGAGCCGCAGAGCCTTGGGGTGTGAATAGGAGAACAAACAAAGGCACAAACACAGATCTAGCAGGGGGCTGGTCCTGCTTTCACAGGGCTGTGGAGGAGGTGACATTCTCTTCAGATAAAGTGTCACAGCAGCCAGCTGTCCAGGGTGCTCCCAGGGAGAGGCTTTATAACCCTGGCCTCTGCTGTTCCCTAAGCTGGAGAGGTCAAGTTCTTGGTCCCCACGCTGGTCCCCCAGCCTGAAATGAGGACTGAAAAGAGCATTGCTGGCCCATTTCCTGGGCTTCCGAGTCTCACTGGGAGGCACAGCTTCTCCTTACAGAACTGTCTTCTCCATCATACCTGGATCCTACCCACCAGCCACATACTTGGCCCTGGCTGGGACATAACTGTCATGAACCAGAGATGCTCACAGGCCCGCCAGTGAAGGCTGGGGACCATGCCTTAGAGGAGCCCCTGAGTCAGCCCAGGGGCGTCACTGGCAGGGCTGCGGGTCACGGGAGGCCATGTGTGTGCATGAATGTATATGTGGGTGTGGATGTGTGTGAAAACTGTATATCAGAAGAAAACAATACTCCCATAACCTAGTCCCCACCCATAACCACCCAAAAGTCACCATCCTTTCATTCCTCTCACTAAGCCTTTTTTTTGTATATTTAACATAGTTTATATTTAGAGTCCTGTTCCTTTCCATTAAATCATACTGTAAGCATTTCCTCCTGTCGCTCAGAATTCCCACCCATGCCTTCAGTAACTGCAGAACATTCTGTCCTGTGTGTGTATCGTAATTGACAGAACGAGTTTCTCAACGTGGAGCATTTAGACTGTCCTCTTTTATTTTCCAGTTTAAACCCAATGGCAATACACTTTGCCAAGAATGAATTTTTGTTCCTGTTTCAGATGATTTCTCTGGATCAATGACTAGAAATGGAGTGTTTGATGCTCAGGGTGATACATTGGCCATAGAGCGTATGAGAGAATGAAAGTTGCCCATTTGTGAGAATCCCACTTTGACCGAAGCTGTGTCAACACTGTGGACAAGGATAGTAAGTGACAGTCAAACGGCCAGTCTACGCCAAGCGCTGTCCTAGGTGCTCACCACATACTAGCTCACAAGGACCCTACAGAGGAGCGCCATCACATTGGACACATGAGGAGACTGGGGTTGGCACTTCCCAAGGTGGTCTAGGTGTGGGGCGGGGATTCAGTCGCCCTGCAGGACGGCCCCTCGTGCTGCCCCCGTCCACCCCGCCGTGCTCAGCTCACCAGTAGGCAGGGGAGCTTTCTGTGTACTCTCGGTCTTCCCACGTCTAGATGGAGCTGGGGCTGGAAAAAGCATGTCCAGAGTCTTCTGAGCTTCAGCCGGTTCTGGTGGAGCTGGGATCTGGGAAGCCAAGCGATGCTGACTGAGATACACAGTGCCTTTTCTGGTGCCTCAACATATCGGGTTGGCCAAAAAGTTCGTTTGGGTTTTTCCCGTACCATCTTATGGGAAACCCGGAACAAACTTTTTGGCCAGCCCCATATCTCCAAGAATCCACTTCCTTCCTTTGCCATTTTGGTGCCCCAGACACCTTCCTTTGGAGAAGCGCTTTCCTGCCGCATCATGGGAGCCCAGGTGTACTTCACTGAATCAGCAGTGGCTCTTTTTCCTTCCGTGGGTCTCAGCGCAGTCAGTGCACACATGGGCATCCAGGGCAGCTGAGGGCCCTTTCAGAATTTCCAGAGAGCAAGGCTGCAGTCTCCTGACAGGTCATTGGTCAGAGGGTGCGGGCAGCTACCAGACCCTGCCACAGTGCCCCTGTCCCCTCGCCCAGCCAGGCAGGGGAGCCAGCAGAGGTGACAAATTCTCAGAGTGTGTTACTGTGCCAGGTCTCCAGCTACATCATCTGGTCCTGAAAGAAAGGGTGCTGAGCTCAGGCCGTGACCAGATCAGCTGTGACGGTGGCTGCTCGTTTGCATTGCTGAGGGGGTACCAGGCCCCCCCAGTTCTAGTTGCTGAAGCCTAATATCACACCCTTGCAAAGGGAGGTGTGTAACAGTGTTTGAATGGAGCCTCATGCTCTGTAAGCAGCACTTAGGTCATGAGCTCAGCAGTTCTCAAAGGGAGGCTCCTGCACCAGCAGCATTGCCTGGGAACATGTGAGAAATGCAGAATCTCGGGTGCAGCCCAGACCTGCTGACTCAGAACCTGGGCAGCAGGGGCAGTGACCCAGGGAGCTGGGATATAACAGATCCCATGCCCCAGGCACTTCTAATGCACAATCGAGTTTGAGGACCAGGGCCTCAGCTGTCAGTCCTCTTAGGCTGGGGGTTTACTATCTCTGTGTAACAGAGACAGGAAAGGAGGCTCCAAGATGTGGGGTAACTTGCCTGTGAAAGTCTGCCCTATGCCATAGGTGTCATCCTACCTCGAGATGGGAAGCATGGGTAACGTGCCATTTGAGAAGACTAGTAAGACTCCTAAGGGTGTTTAATTCCTTCCCTCCTTAGGGCCTTGCGTCTTGTACTCAGTGGATGGTGAGTAATTGATCTGTTCCCTCTTTATCCATAATTCAGCAAATTCCTCCCAAATGCTGCCAGGCTCCCAGTCTCCCTTTAGCCCTGAAAAAGAAACAGAGACGTGAAGGATGTTGTTTCCCTGGAGGACCCGCCATACTGAACCCTCGTTCCGTGCCAGGCTTGCCCTGTGGGTCCTCCCTGGGAATCAGGCATTCTTTTCCTCTAGGGATCAGAGGTCAGAGAGTCACCCCTGTGTGAGCTGCTGAAGCACATGGAAGAGTCCAGAGGGGAGTCAAGGAGCCCCCCTCGGGAGGATGGAGGAAACATGGGGCCTTGGGAATGGACTGTGTCTGGGGACCTCTGAGCCCAGCCAATCCTGGGGAGCCTGAGGCTTAGAATATGGGCTGGATCTGGGTAGGGATCAGGGACAGAGCTGCAGAACTGCCCATGAGGACAAATCCCACCTCCGAGGTGCCGCTCGACCTAGCTGGACAGAGTAAGACGAAGGAGAGGGCCATCAGCTGGGAACGGCCACAGCATAAAAGGCCTTGATACCAGCTCCACACACTGACCCGGACATCACACAAACCCCAGAGGCTGAGCTCAGTCCTGTGCACACACGGATAGGAGGGCTCCAGTCCGTCCCTCTCCCGGTGGGGTGTGAGGGCCTCCGGAGACTGGACCCTGACCTTGGTCAGAGCAGGGACGCTATCTCACTCTCGGGTGACACCCGCCTCCTCTCCTCCTCAGCTTCCGTTTCCTCTTAAACTTGTTCTCCTTTCAACGTGAAGATCAGTGGGCATGATAAAGGGACAGGTGCAAATCAGAAGTTAAATAGTTGGGTCTCCTCTCCCCGTGAGCTGAAGCCACACCAGCTGTTTCCAGGGCAGGCTTTTTCCTCCTCCAGGGAAGGGCAAACCTGCTGAGCTCCTTTCCGTGGTCTTGGCGTTGTCTCAAGTCTGAGATTCTGTTGACGCCTGCTGAACCAGACACCTCTCCAGAACCTCCGCTACCCCAGCCTGAGAAGCGGACGGATACCAAGCACCAGCATCCTCCCCAGGACCAGACACAGCAGCCGGACTGGATCTTCTCCTCCCCTTCTTCCTGTCTCTTTTGAATTCCATTCTCTTAGAAACCCTCAGGTCCTCAGGAGGCGGTGGGCACAGCGTGTGGGGAGGGAGTGGTGGTTCCCTTTCCTCACTCTGTGCCGTGGGGATATTTGCTGCCTCCTGAACAAGCCCCAAACCCCACACAGCCCAAGCTGACAAGGTTCCCTCTCTCAGAGGAGCGTCCGCATGTGGACAGTGGCGACTTCATCTTGCTCAGCAGACCCTTGTCTCCCAAGATGCGCCCTCCCCCCACCCCGTTAGGGCTTCTTGCTGACTCCCACTGCTGTCACCATCCTGGGCTGGGGAGACAGGGGCTCCATTTTTTATACTCTGGCCCCAGGAACAGAGACAAAGCAGCGTTTCCTTTTACTTAGACCCTGTAGCTCAACTGAGGCAGACTGGTCGTTGTATTGGAATAAGGCTCTATTTAAAAAAAACAAAAAGCTCAGGGGTAATAGCAGGGAAATATAGGTGGAGGAAAGCCTGGACACTCTGGGTTGTGAGTTACAGCATCCTCAGCTTTCAGCTCCCCTCCCCTGAGCACATCCCCCAAACGACAATGCCTGATTATGAAAACTCCCTGAGCAAAGGATCCAGAGGCAGGAAGACCCCCTCTCCTGCCTCTGCCCCCAGGCGGCATCTTCCCCAGTTTACTGATGCCGGGAATGGCTCTGACCTCCAGAGCAGGGAGTCTACCTCTCCTTGCCCCCTCGCAGGCCCCAGTACTTCACCCACCAGTGTTTTGATGTGGCTGGCATGTTGCAGCCTGCAAGGCTCTGGTACCCGCCAGACACCTGTGCCTGTTTTTGTATAGCAGCATCAGGCACCAGGGCAACAGGGAAGGTAGCATCACAGCCGGGAGGCGGAAAGCGTGGCTGGATCGTTGGATGGGGTTTCAGAGCAGTGCAATAACATTGCACAGCACTTTGGAGGCCCTGGGCCGGGGAGACTGTTTATAAGGTGACACACAGGGACCATGAGGGCAATAGTTTTGCCCTTGAGAATGGCAGGCACATTCTGATAAAAGGCAGGTCAAATTCACATCGGCCTCGCCTGGCCGGGTACTTCGTCTGGAGAATTTGGTCTGCAAGCCCGGGGAAGGCGTCACAGGCTCTCTGCACAGATAGGAAGGGTGACCCGCTGGAAGCTGCAGGCAGGTAACGCCCCTCCCCAGCATACAACCTGCAGCTGCCGGGAGCCCAGACCCCGACGCCCGATGACCCACCGTGAGCTTTCCCTCCACGTCCTTCTCTTACCACTGCTGCTGGCATCACCCACTCAGCATCTCAGCAGGCCAGCCTTGGGGACCACCCCCTCCAGGAAGCCTTCGGGAGAACCCAGAAACCTACCCTTTCCAAAGTTACCCACAGACGTCCTTGTCTCTGCTGTACGGTCTGCTCCTTGAAGGCAGGGGCCTTGCCTTTACTATCCACCACGTTGCTGGGATGTACTAGGTGCTAAAGAAAGTTTATTTTCAGTTAATTTTTATTGGAGTATAGTTGAGTTACAGTGTTGTGTTAGGTTCATGTGTATGGCAAAGTGAGTTTGTTATGCATATACATGTATCCACTCTCTTTTAGATTCTTTTCCCATATACACCATTACAGAGTATCGAGTAGAGTTCCCTGTGCTACACAGTAGGTCCTTATTAGTTATCCATTTTACATATAGTGGTGTGTATATGTCAATCCCAATCTCCCATTTATCCCTCCCCCTGTTCCCCCTTGGTAACCATAAATTTGGTTTCTCCATCTGTGACTCTGTTTCCCGGGCACGTCTTTATTGCTCATTTTGACACTTAAAACACACAGAGTCTAACTTTTCATGTAAATGTGTCGTGTCTCCTCAACCAAGTCCTAAACCTTCTGGGGACAGACCTCATCCTCTCTGCATCCGGTGAAGCCTGGGGCTGGGCAAATGCTAACTGCTCAGCCAACCTTGGCTGTCTTGCAAGAGAGATGGACAGTGGATACTGAGCTATCCGTTTCTTTCCTTGGGGCTCTTATATTCTGAGACCCATTCTTCCCCTGTTGTAGCTTGAATGCTACACCCTTTCAGTGTGAGATAACAACAGACCATCAGAGAAAAGTAAATGTCTTTGACCTTTTTCTTACCACAAAGGAAAGTCGGTTAGTAAACGTCAATCGTCAGCTGATCTCTATTTCACTTGCATCAGGCCTTTGAGGCCAGAATCTAGAAAAGGAAGGAGAAACTCCAGTGTGAGCCAAGGAGAACTATCTAGGGCCACAAACGTTCCTGTCCTTCCTCTGAACCCAAGTCAGCCTCACGCAAAGCCATCACCCACTAAGCCCCCTGAAAAAGAAGGCTCTCAGTGTAAGTAGCACAGAGCAAACCATCAAGCAAGAGATGTGGTTGCCACGTCTGCTAATTGCTGGCATTGACACCGTTGTCATGGCATGAATTCTTCAAGGACTTGATGACAAACCTTTTGGCCAACAAGCGTTTCCCTTTGTGCTACTAAGGCTTAAATAATCTTACTCTTCCCAGAGTCTTCTGCCCCGTGCCTGAATTCTTCCTCTTGGCTGGACCAGGTGGGAGATGGGAGACAGGAATAGGGTGCTTCCTCCAGGACCCCTGAGGCAATAGGAAAAACCATTAGAGGTGGGTCAGGAGGTGCTGAAGACAAACCCTTGCAGGAAAAAGAAGTTCCCCGCACAGCTTCATCAGAAAACACAAGAGAAGCAAGGCTCTTGGCGGCAACAGGAGGGTCGACTTGTGTCCCTGGAGCCAGTGCCTGAGCACTGCTCTCTGTTGACATCTGAGAAGCACCGCTGGAGCCCCGAGGATCCAGCTGCTGCTAAAGCACTGCATCCTGTTAGCGGTGCCCAAGCTGCCAGCTGGAGCGGAGGTTGTCGCCTGCATGGAGGGGCAGCACCTCTGCACCCTGCTACCTCCCAGGGGTGCTGCCTTTGACCAGGAAACACGCAGCGGACCACCCTGCAGACCTAGAGAGTCAGCAGGGCTCTGGCTGCTGCCGCGTTGCAGATGGCACAGGAGAGAAGCCATTCCCAGCCATGGCAGCTTGCACTCTGGAGAGAGCACACATTTTAGAGCCGGGGATCCCAGGTTACAACACAGACTCTGCCTCTTTGGGCTGTGAGATGTCGACCACTTGCTCAAGCTCTTTGGAGATAAACACTTCCCTCTGGCTCGCTTGCTGTGAGGAATGTAAGTGGCAACTTACTTCATCCAGAGCCTGCTGCCTAGGAAGTCCTCCCCCTGCTTCCCCCCCTGAGGCTGAGCCCCCAGGACTTGTGTCAGAACTTCCCTAGTCCTGAAACATTCTTCCCACCCCTGAACTTTCCCAAGGCCTCTAGGAAAGCATCAGCCTTCCCCCCTGATCCCTGCCCTCACTCCCCACCATGCCTCCATGGGAGGTGGTGACTTCCCTGCATGTGAGTTGGGGGCAGGAACAGCCCTTCCCTTCCTCTCCCTCTCTGGATCCACAGCTACGGGAAACATCTGTTGTCCCTGCCCTTGGCCTGGCCTTGTGGCAAGGCCTGCAGCTGGGTGGCCACACGGGGGTGTTCAGAAGCCCAGAGGTATCAGGCTGTTTGGCCATTCGGCCGCCATCACCTACATCAGCTTTCACTGGTATGAGGCCGTGCTTTGTTCTCCATCTGCCTGCTCCTTGCTTGATCTCGTAGACGGGCTACCCTTGAACCCGACACTGTAGGACACAAAGGGTTTTGTGGATTCCCTCTTGTCGTGTTGTTGTCTAAATCACAGTCTCCAAAAACCGTGGTAAATGCCGCCCTCAGTAAGAAACCCCCTTTACACTGTGACTCAGATCCACATGCTTGTGGTGTGTGCACAAAAGGAAATCAGAGCTCCCTAAACAGTATCCCGACTGCCGATGAGGGACCTGGTGGTTTCTAAGCTATTTTCTCTGTCTCCTCTCTCTTTTCCTGTTTTGGTTTCTTTCTTTACTTCGCCTTCCCTTTTTCTCTCTTTGCCTCTTTCTCTCTCTAGCTGGTTGTCACCCCCCAGTGACTTGGGGCTTCCCGTGTGACAGACACTGCCCTAAATAATTCCTCCATCACAATCACACCACCCAGGGAAACTGGAAGCACCCTGAGGTCAGAGAGTCACCTTTTGTTTCTTGGAAGCTCTCCTGGTCCCTGCAGTGATACGGGAAAGAGAGACACTGAGCATCCGGTGCTGTCTGACTGTCCGCCGGACGATGCTGGGAATTCACGACCAGCATCCAGCGTCTGCCTGGACCCACGGCATCTGGGAACTGGTCCCTTAGGTGAACGGCATTGAATTCCATGCAAACCATAGTAATAATAAGACTCACAATCAAAACAGTGGCTACAACTGAAAAACACCTATTCTGAGCTACGTACCACATAGTAACTGTCTATACAACATATATACAGTATTTATCACATGTGTGTGTATCATTTCTAACACTTACCACAAAGTGGGTTTGTTATCCCTGTTTACACGCACAGAAACTAAAGCCAGTCTGTATTAAGCATTTTACCGAATATGCTGCCATTAAGTCAGTCAAGCCAGGATTTGAACCCAAGGGTCATCAGAGTGATGTGGACAGTGCAGGACGCAGTTTCATCCTCTGTTCCCCGGATAGGACTAGGCTTTCAAATAACTCAACAACTGTTACTCCGTGCCAGCCACGCAGGACTGTGAGTAAGACAGATGCGGTCCTGGGACTCGAAGAGCTTTCTCTCTGGCGGGGGCGTTGCGATCTTGAGGAGAGCTAGGACGGAAACGTGCAGGGCACTTTGGGTCTCTACAAAAAGGGTGGAGGCCATTCATGCTTGTCCAATCTCAGGAGTAGACCGCTGTCTGTTCTCATCTCAGATGCACACTTGGCCATAAATAACACCTTTCTTTGCCATAAAACCCACCCGCCTCAAGCTGCTCATCGGCCCCCATCCCAGTTCCTGAGCTCGGAGTGATTCTAATCCCAAGCTCCTACTTACCCTTGAAACTCAGCAAGGGGTGGACTCTCGTTCTAGGCTCGTAATCCAATCGCACAGTAACCCATCAACTTCCTGGGAGGGATTCGAGCTCACTCTAACTAGCCTTCTGCAAGTATCCCATATCATTGATGCTGGCTGAAACAGCATGAGGTGGTGTAGCCAGTGAGGATTCTCACTGCAGCATCTCCAGAAGCAAGAGATCAAAGCCCAAGTTTCAGGACCCTAGGTGCCATGGATGGCGAGCAGTCATTTGGGGAGAAAACTGAGAACTAGAGAGAGGTAAGGGACTGTTGTAGGGGCTAAGCTCTCTGCCTGAAATGCTTATACTCTTTTTTTTTTTTTTTGCGGTACGCGGGCCTCTCACTGTTGTGGCCTCTCCCACTGCGGAGCACAGGCTCTGGATGCGCAGGCTCAGAGGCCATGGCTCATGGGCCCAGCCACTCTGTGGCATGTGGGATCTTCCCGGACCGGGGCACGAACCTGTGTCCCCTGCATCGGCAGGCGGACTCTCAACCACTGCGCCACCAGGGAAGCCCAATGCTTATACTCTTGTTTGTGCCACAAACTCCTATTCATCCTTCAAGGGCCCATCCTGATAAACCCTCTCTTACCCATCCTGATAAAGCCTTCTCTTACACCAGCAGTTCTCAACCCTGAGCGTGCGTCAGAATCACCTGCAGGCCTGTTACCACAGATTACTGGGCCCCAGCCCCAGCACTTCTGGTACAGTAGGTCTGGGGTGGAGCCCAGGAATGTGCATTTCTAACAGGCTCCCAGGAAATGCTGCTGTTCCAGAGACCACACTTTGACAACCACTGTCTTATACCATCCCCACCTTCCCAGACATTCCCAAGCTTCCTCCTCTGTGCCAGTTCTGACCTAGGTGGCAGGTCGGGCCAGGCTGAAGTGTCACTACCCTGGAGTCCGGTCACATGGTGCAAATTGAACAAATTCAGCTCTGGTCCCTACGCCCAAGCCAAGAAATTCACCCCAAGTGATCCAAGCCAAATACCTCTGGCCCTCACCCAGCTCACCCAGGCTCACCACTGAGCAGGGCCCTGCAGGGTTAGGCATGTCATCTTGAGGCTGCTCAGGCTCAAACAGGAGAGATTCTGACCCAGGGAAATCAATTACACTTTTCTGGAACTCAGCTTCCAAATCTGTAAAAAGGGGACAATAGTAACTGCTACTGAATGGCATTGTCATAGGGACTATTTGAGTTAAAACACATTAAGTGCTAAGAACAGTACCTGGCACATGGTAAGCAATTGCTAATTGTTTTTAAACGAAGAAATTAGCAGGGCTTCCCTGGTGGCGCAGTGATTGAGAGTCCGCCTGCCGATGCAGGGGACACGGGTTCGTGCCCCGGTCCGGGATGATCCCACATGCCGCGGAGCGGCTAAGCCCGTCAGCCATGGCCGCTGAGCCTGCGCGTCCAGAGCTTGTGCTCCACAACGGGAGAGGCCACAACAGTGAGAGGCCCACATACCGCAAAAAAAAAAAAAAAAAAGAAGAAGAAATAGCAGTCCTTTCTAATCCTGGCTGCCTTGGACAAACCGACTTAAGAAAGGCTTGCTTTCACCTGGAAAATTCCTAACAGCAATCCTGGGTATTTGAGCTTCTACAACCATCCATGCCAACTTAAGGAAGAGGCTATTCTTTCTTGCTGAAATGGGAGGTGCATAGTGATGGAGTAAGCTCTAGAACTCTGGCCTCTGCATGCATTCATGTATTGTGTGCATTTATCCCCTCGATCCTGCATTCAGTAAATGTTTAGAGTACCTACTGTGTGCTAGATACTAAGTCCCAGGCTGCACTTGACCACCCTGGATTGCAAAGTCCAGCATCCATTTGACCTTCTCCTGTCTGTACTTCCCTCCCCCTGCCCTGATACCTGCTCTGTCTCTTTGCTGACTTGAGGCCTTGTTTTCTCCTCTCCGCCACCTCTAGGCTCTGTGCTGGCCTCAGAGCCCCCAGCCTGGCTCTCCTCCTCCGGGTCTCAAGCCTGAAGCCCCCACTTCCCTCCACCACCAGCCAGATTCTTATCAGAAAGGGGCATCTGGCAGCTGCGCTGGGGAGAATGACCTCATCACGCTATAATTAAAGTGATTATCTGAGCGGAAATGACTATTATGAAGCAGCCTTCTCTGTTTTAATATGTGGAGCCCTTGTAATGGGAACATGGGATTTCCATGTGAACACTGATATTTCCGTGCTCTAATAAATCCTTCCTCTCACACATATCCCAGAGGAGAGGTTCCTGCTCTCCTGGACATCGTAGCCTTCTGGCTAGACCACTGAGCTTCTGAAAAATGCACTTAGTAACTTGGATAGCACCACCGAGTGTCCCTACCCTCAGAAGAAGGATGCAGAGGCCTGTGGAGGGTCTTAGGGAGAGATCTCTGGATAGGAGCCCTCCTGGGAGGGGCGTCTTCAAGTGAGAAGAGAGAAAATGCCCCCCAGAGAGCACAGCCTTAAGTCCCGGCCTCAAGCTCGCCCACCAGACCAGCTGTGTGACGGTGGGCACATCAGTCTCTGAGCCTCAGTGTCCCACCTGTGAAATGGGTTAATAATACCATGTACCTGGTATACTAGATGGATGGCAACTAAACCAACAGCTGACATGTGTAGACACCCCACAGGTGGTCTGTTTTTACCATCATCATGAGAAAAGCTGAGGCCTGAAGAGGCAGGCGACACTGCACTAAACACAGTCGTGCCTGCCCTCACACCCCCGCAGGTGTCTGGTGAGCACCCGCAGGTGCAGGCAGGGCTCTGGGTCAGGGATGCAGCAGGGATGCAGCAGAGGTCCCTCACATATGGCTGGCTCAGTCCTGGAGATACCGTAATGGTGTCTGATAGCCCTGGGAGTGACACGATGCTCTCCAGTAACCGTCAGCGGACATGGAGAGCCTGGGCCCGGCCCTGTGCGCCCCTGGCCAGAGGCCTGCCTGCGTGCCACGCAGCTTCCCATGCACCCTGGGCCAGTGCACCTGTGAGCAGAGGGTGCAAGCTCGGCTGAGACACTGCAGGGCATGGGCAGCCGTCCTTTCTTACCTCAGGCTCTTCCGTTCTGTCCACAGAGCCCGACCCCGGAATGACCTCGAGGGAGATGGACATCGCCGTCATTGCAGGTACGCTGTCCGGGGGCCCCTCAAACAGCCAGGAGGGTCAGAGGAAACACTAAGGGCAGGACCTGCCATGGCCCTGCTTTCCTTCCCTCAAAGGTGGTTTGAAGGTGGACCGGGGGACTCTGGCTCTGTAAGAAAATGTACAACACAGCATCCTGGTGGGTGAGGTGCCAAGGCACCTGCATCAGGGCCTGTCAGGACCCTAGATGCACAGGGAAGGGGGGCTAGAGGGAGAGCCGCTCTGGTGAGGGAGGGGTAGGGTTGGGGGCTGACCAGGGTTCCCGGACTTCTCTCCCGTCTCCCTCAAGCCACACTGCTTCTTGTCATAGGTCTCACGCCCCTGGCTCTCCATCCTAACCCTGCCCTAGCCTTGCTCTGAAACCCATACTGGCCCCCACTGGTCACAGCTGTGACCCCAAACTGTGTTTCAGGACAGACTAAGTCTGTGAGCTATAGCTTGCGGTGTTCTTCTGAGCTTCACACTTCTCCCTAGCTCAGGGAACTTCACGTTTCGACATAAATAAATAAAAGCAGGCAGTCACCCTGATGTTCTCCTACTCACTGAATGGCTGGACCTTCTTTTTCTTAGACAATGCCGTTAACATCATGCAGACAGAAGTGTCCCCTAAAGGCCGTGGGGAGCTGAGGAAATTGTCCCACAAAGCTGGGACTTGGGAACGGTTGTAGCCTCTACATATTCTCCAAAGGGCCCTCCCCCAGTAAACCCACCTTCTAAGTCAAGGCAGAGGGTTTTTTCTGGGGTTTCAAAGCAAACACCTGCACCTGAACCTCCCCACGTGAGAGCGCCACCCGTTAGTCCTACCCAAACTCTTTGGTCCTGCCCTCTCATCCCATCTCACTCACTCCAAAGGCCTGAGTGACCTCTTCCTTCTGACCAGCCCTCTAGCCACACCTCCCAGCCCCTCCTGCAGACCCCACCTCCCAGGAGCACAGGGGAGCTGTGGGCTATGGGGCACACACACCACACTTCTCCAGGGGCTGCCCTCACCCCCGCCCGCTCCTGGCACTTTCCTGGTTTTCGCACTTCAATCCCATGCCCAGGAAACCCCTCAGCTGGGATTGTCCTGCTTCTAAAACTCAGAGTTATCAGATTTACAAAGTACAGCAGAAATGCTAAGGGTTGGAGTGATTTGCTCTGCAGGGCCAGTAGAGTAAGGCAAAGGCGTCTTCTTAGAGGAGGTGGGAGAGGCTGGATTCTGAAGGCAGCATCCAAGTTTACCAGGAAGACAAGGGGAGGGGAAAATATTTTCAGCAGAGAGAACATGTGCAAAGACATGGAAAATTGGTCAAATAAAAAGTGTTTGGAGAATCGTAAATCGGCCAGAGGGACTCCAGTAAGAAGAGTTTGAAAATGATTACAAGTTCTAAATACTAAAGTGTTACAAAGGTTTAGAGAGGGCCATTCATTTGAAGATTGAAGGAGAACTTCGATTAAACATGAATGCTTCTTTGGAGGGAAAGATATCAAATTGTTAACTGCGGTGATTTCTGAGCCGAAGGATTAAGGACATGTTAACGTCCATTTGTGTTTCTCTGTATTTGCCAGGTTTTAAAAAATGATCGTGTCTTTATAAAATAATTTTTCCACCTTTTTAATAGCTATATATAAAATACCTAATTCTTTGAATTAAACTTATCTCTAAAAAAAAAAAAAATCCCTGAAAGTTCCAAGTCCCGTGAACCTATCAGTTTTAGGCAAACCCGCGAGCTGCGTTACGCGGATGGTGCGCTTCGGTCTGCCTCCCTCAGCAGACGGGGAGCGCCTCGGAGCAGGGTCAGTTCTGGGATAAGATTCCAGCCTCGGTCTGAGGATGCTGCACGGAGGGAGAGGGGAGGTCAGGGGTAGCTTAGATGGGCACAGGGGAGGGGCAAGTGCCCTGGGCAGGGCAAGAGAGAGGCAGGAAGGAGCCAGCCTGTCTGGGCTTGGTGTCTGGCCGACAGCATGTCTGTCCCAGCACAATCCTGTGGGTCCCGACCGCGTCCTCCCCCATCCCAGCCCGGCCTCTCCCCCCGACACAGAGCCCTGTGCTTCCGCTCCTGCAGGCGTGATCGCGGCCGTGGCCTTCGTGCTGGTCTGCCTCCTCTTTCTCATGCTGCACTACATGTACCGGCACAAGGGCACGTACCACACCAACGAGGCCAAGGGCACGGAGTTTGCCGAGAGCGCCGACGCGGCCCTGCAGGACGACCCGTCCCTCCAGGACAACGGTGACAGCAGCAGAAAGGAGTACTTCATCTGAAGGACTTTACCAGTACTCACCTCCCGCCAACGCCTCCCCGTCCAGGAGAGAAAGCCCACCCCCCTACCTGCAGCACCAGGCAGCCCGCGAGCGCCCCCCGCACCCCAAGACACGCACCTCGCCTGGGACACTGGGTGCCGCCCAGTGGGGGAGGGAGCGAAGGAGGAACCCAGCTGCAGAGGCCTCTCCCAGGGACCCAGGCAGGCTCTGCCAGAGGGAAGAGAGGGAGGAGGTCGGCTCCCCCTGGGCCGTGCACGTTGCCACCTGCGTGTGGGGCATGGAAGTCCTTGCTGGGTGTGAATGGGGCTGTGGGCCTAGGAGTGGGAAGCAAGGAGTGAGTCATCATCACACCGACTGCGGATAAAGACATCAAACGTCAGCCCTTGACATCTGGGGGGAACAGCAGGTGCCGGAGCTCAAAGGCACCTTTGTCTCCCATGGATGCAGCTCTCAATGATTGGAAATAAACCTGAAACGTAATGGAGCATTCAGAGTCAAATGACATGACTGTGATTGTTTAGGGAAAGATAAAGGCTGCCCAGGGCTTACCTGTTATCCATGCAGTTTTGTGTTCTCTGATGGACTCCGCCCGCTGATACGGGGACGGCCACTTCAGGCTCCACGGGGCGGTTGTCAGAGAACACAGTCTGTACAGATGGCTCCTGGCCCCCACCAGGGAGGGAGAGAGGGAGGGCCCAGTGACCAGCATGCGTCTTCCCCACCTGGGCACAGCTTCAGGAAACAGATGCACGAGTGCAGCGTCCCTCTAGAAATAGGTTGCCCCAGCCCCCAGGGCACTAGCTGAAGCACTGGTTCCCGAATGCCTGGTATTAGAAAGAATGGACCTGCTAAAAATACAAGTGAACCCCATCGGAAAAGGGTTCCCAAGCCCAGTTCTAACGTGCAGAGGAGGCTTCCCTACAGCAACAAGCAGTTCAACTCAATGCTGACACTGTCTCCCTGGAGACAGAAGCAGATTCCACAGGTAGAGGCCTCAGTCCTACAGGATCACCCTCACCACAGATGTCAGTGACAGACCCACCAGCTACAAACTGGAGGTTCCAATGACCCCCTCCAGAGGTTCGATTGATTTGCTAGAAGGGCTTGCAGAACTCAGAAAAACCCGTTTACTCACAGATTACCGATTTATTATCAAAAGTTATTGAACCCCAAACTGCAAACTATTACGTATACAATGCGTAAACAACAAGGTCCTACTGTATAGCACAGGGAACTATATTCAGTATCCTGCAATAAACCATAACATAAAAGCATACAAAAAAGCATGTGTGTGTAACTGAGGAAAAGAATATATGTGTGTAACTGAGTCACTTTGCTGTACAACAGAAATTAACACAACATTTTAAATCAACTATAAAATATATATATATATATATATATATATATATATGTGTGTGTGTAAGGTTAT
>NW_020172459.1:2684140-2693610 GCF_003031525.2 Neophocaena asiaeorientalis asiaeorientalis | reverse complement strand
AAAAAAAACAAAAAATTTAATAAAATATAAAAAATATATATATATATATATATATATATATATATATGTGTGTGTGTGTAAGGTTATTAAAGGTTATGAATCTACAACCAGGTAAAGCAATAGCGTAGGGTGAGGTCCTGAACAGGGCCCCAGCACAGTGGCACAGAAGCATTCTGACTCCCCCAACAAGAAGCTCTCTGAAAAAGGGCCAAAAAGCTGTCCTTCTGGGTTTTTATGGAGGCTTCATTACATAATCATAATTAACTAAATCACTGGTCAGTGATGATTGACCATCAACCTCCAGCCCTACTCCCACCTGGAAGTCAAGGGGGCGAGACTGAAAGTTACAAACCTCTAGTCAGGTGGTTGGTTCCCCTGACAACCAGCCCCCCACACTTAGGGGCTTCCAAAAATCACCTCATTCAAATAACAAAAGACACATTTATCACTCTCAGCCCTTAGGAAATCCCAAGGGTTTTGGAAGCTATGAGCCAGGAACAGTGTACAAAGACCAAATAAATATATATGAGAAATATATTTTGGTCATCTGAATGAGCAAATATATATTTCTTATGAATCACAGCATCACCCCATCCTTCCCATGCTAACATTAGTGATAATGGCTCCCAGAGGCTGGAGTGCAGACTGCAGGGCCCTGCTCCCTGGGCTTAGGCCCTGGGTCCCCCTGTCCTGGTCCTGGAATCTTGGGCAACTTGCTTGTCCTCCCTGGCCAACTCCCAGTGTTGATGGCAGGAAAAAACGTGTCGTGTGCTCCGCACTAATTGTCTTCGGTTGTCAATAACTGGTGTTGGATGTATAGTGGGTATGTTATCAGTCAATGAAATTTCCTCAGTGTGTCATATTTAAACACTTCCTCAGGAGTAACCGTGAGTTAAAGTGAACTTACTAACCATCCTCTTGCATGAGAGTCTTTCTAAGACTCCCAGCAGCTCAGCGATCCCTCACCTGGAGACCAGCAGTTCCAAGATGAAAGACTGCAGCCCAGGCGGCCAGGAACTTCTCAGGGCTCAGGTTTCTTGAGGCGGAGCCATCTATACAAGGAGTCAGCAAAAAGATCTCCTATGACTCTCCTTAGAGAACTAATGGGATCCGAGCTCAGGCAGGGATGGCTGCTAACTAAGGGAGCTGGAAGTCACAGGGAGAGAAGCAGAGGGAAGGAAAGAAGCAGAGATGGAAGAGACATGTTCAGAAGCTGAGGCCTTTCCCTGGGGTGGTGGTGAGAGGACCAAGCTCACTGGCCCTCCGCTTTCTCATCTATAAAATAAAAGGTTTGGCTGTATCCATGTCCCAAAATGCTATAGAACACCAGCTTGGCAAAGTGGCGATAAACAGCCCAAACCAAAAGGGTGTTCCACGTGCAAATAAGTTTGGAAAATGGCCTATTAAGGGAAGTTAAACTAATGCCAAGTCTCCTCAGCATCTCCGGTATCCTAGTGTGTGTATGGCAAGGCAGGGAGAGTCAGACAGCGCTACCAAAACGTATTTGGCCAAGACTCCATTTCTTCCCAGAATACCTGTTGCAAGCTGTGAGCCAAGAGTTCCCCACATTTAGGAAACACTAAATGACTTGTAACATTCCTTTCTGTTGTGACGTCACTTTAGGTTTTTGAGAATACGTGGGCACGTGGCCTCATCTGCAAGGAGTTTGAACACAGATTACTGTCCAGTGGGCACAGAGGGAGCACACAGAGCCCACACACAGAAGTGATGCTGGAAACTCAGCCTCTGTACACCGGTGCCATATCAAATCTCGGAGACAGAGTTTTGGGTGAAGTAGAAAAGAATAGCTGTATTGCTTTGCCAGGCAGAGGGGGACACAGAGGGCTCATGCCCTCAAAAATCGTGTGCCCCAACCTGGGGGGTGGGGGGTGGGCAGAATTTGGTGAGGAGTTTTACAGCAATGGTTCAAGGCCAGGGTTGCTGATCAGGATCAGGGTGTGTGCAGGGCCTGCGCTCCTTTAATCTGGCCTCAGGTGTTCTCCTGATGAGCTTCTGTGGTTCTCGAGGATATCAAACTGTGACCTTCTCTCTGGAATGAAGAATGCTTCATCAAGTTGTTAGCATCTTCCATTTGTTGGGGGTTTTAGTTCTGCAGAACAGCTCAAAGATATTGTTGTGTGTATCCCATGAGAGAACCAGGACCCTGCCCCAAGGCTGCACTGTTGTTTCTTGCCTGCTCCTCCCTTGTCTCTGCATCCCCTCCCTTCCCTGATTAGCAACTGTTTGAAAATGCCCTTTGGAATTCAGGGAAGGTCATGGAAGCTGGAGTCTATTCCCTACCAACAAGAAATGGGGGACACAGAAAGGCTTTCATGGCCAGGAGCCCCACAGGGTCCTGCTCAGTTTCAGAAGTGCCTTCCTTTAAAAAGACTCCAGGGAGAGGATGAGCCCCTGGGCCTCCCTGAGGGCTGGTACCTGTGTGGGAAGAAGAATACTGGTCACCCCTCCCTCCCTCCCTCCCTCCGCAGCCCCAGGTCCGACTGTACTGACTGTACTGAGAACTGGCCCACAGGAGCTGGGCTCCCTGGCACCTCACTTCTTCCCTCCCCTCCCCTCAGCCTCATCCCCCTGGCCTACCCAGTGTCCTGGAAAACTTTATGGAAGCACAGCCTGCTCCCCAGCCCACCGGGTCCCAGGCCCAGCCAGAATAAGATGCAGCAGTGATGAAACTGCACGGCTCAGATTGGGACTTACACCCACTGTCTTTTAATTGAAATCACACACCCGGTCTCAGGACTTGATGAAGCTCAGGTTCTTTATGTCTCATCACAGAAAGAATTCAGTGAGAGACAAAATGATAAGTAAGACGTAGATTTATTTAGAGAGAAATACATTCCGCATACAGAATGTGATTCATCTCAAAGGGCGAGAACAGCCTTGGAAGAAACACACTCCACAGACAGAGTGCAGTCTGTCTCAGAAGGCGAGAGGCCCCCAAATATGGGGGGGTTAGTTTTTATGGGCTGGGTAATTTCATAGGCTAATGAGTGGGAGGATTATTCCAACTATTTTGGAGAAGGGGCGGAGATTTTCAGGAAATGGGCCACCACCCACTTTTTGGCCCTTTATGGTTGGCATCAGAACTGTCATGGCTCCTGTGGGTGTGTCATTTAGCTAATGTATTACAATGAGCATAAAATGAGTCTCAAGGTCCACTGGAAGTCAAATCTTCAGCCATCTTGGACCTAATTGGTTCTAACCAGTTTATGTCGTGTCCTCAAGGGCTATGTCATTCTTTTAGAGGTTGTGTCCCGCCCCCTTCCCTCCTGTTTCAGTGACATGGAAGCTGCAAGGCTGGGTTGGCCGAGGAGGCTCAGTGCAGACGCCACCCAGGAGGAAGAGGTCACAGGCTGACTGCCTAGGTGAGGCTGCCATACCAAGGAGCAGAGCAACTTAGTGAGAGCATGGACACGGACACGTGCACGCAGCAACCAGTACACACGGGTGTGCAAATAAATAATGTTCCCACTGGGCAGGGAGAATGCTTACTTTATCTCTGATCCATCCCCAACAATGCACTGGAGCTTCCATGCAGCGGGCCTGCAACAGATGGTAATCAGGACAATAAGAGCAAGAATGCACAACCCGAGTCTCCAAGGGCTGTTCAGGAAGAAGGAGGGAAGTGGAGGGGGAAAGAAGAGACGGGGGATAGAAGGGGGGAGGGCTGGAAGAAGAGGGGACACTCTTATGTGAACCCCAGCTTCTTTGCACATGGTCCTCCGTCATCCTCACCATAACCTCACAGGAGGACCGCCTCATCCTCCTTTTAGACCTGTAGAAGCTGAGGCTCAGAAAGATGGAAGGACTTGCTGGAGGTCACACAGCTTCTAAAGGCCAAGGGAGCATCTGAACGCAGGCCTGTCTTGCCAGTAGACTGGGGAAGGGAGCCTCCTGCCCTCCACAGGCTGAGGTGAATCAGCGGGAGTTCTTCCTGGGAGCAGAGCAGGCGGCAGCAGGACTCAGGGATGCCACGGGGCCAGGGCACCCAGGCCGGCTCTCTGCCGTCCAGCAGGCCCGGCCAGCCACGGCCTGGGATCCCGTGCCAGCATCCCCATTCCCACTGAGGACTGGCCAAGGACAGAAGCAGCTCAGAGCCACGGGAGCTGGCCCTGGGCAGGACAATTAGCAAGACAGAGACAGTAAGTGTTTTCAGGTCCATCATACCTCACCCACACCTCAAGCACCCCCGAAGTCTGCCACCCAGGTCACTCTTATCAAGAGGAAAATGACTAACTAGATGACATCATGTCATTCATACACGCCCTTATTGGGTGATCTGCGCTTTTTAAAAGTATTCAATTCAAAAATAAGCATATTTCATGATGACATTTCAGACCCAGAAACAGATGGATCATACATGTCTGTATGTGTCAGAGTGTATAGCTGCAACCCACAAACAGGTACCTATCTAAGTGTGAGGGCGACATAGCTGAATATACCAGGCCCTGACTCTAAGGGTGCGTGGCTTTGTGGAGGAGATAAGCACATAAGTGTACATGGAAAAGTGTTACTGATGCTGTAAGAGAAATGATATAGATAACGTGGACACCAAGTGGGGAGGGGCCAGTTCCACTTGGGGGATGGCATGGACTTAGAAAAGGCTTCAGAGGGAAAGCAAGGCTTGAGTAAGTTGCACTGTAGACCAGAGATGGACCGTGGCCTTTGTCCCATGGGCAACCAGGAGCCACTGAAGGAACAGCTCAGTCTCCATCATAAGGATGTGGCAATGCACCGTGGAAATGTACAAGGGTTCTAAGGGCATATCAAGGTCTGGACGCGGCCCAGGGTCCGAGACGTCCGTCACGCTGAGCGCACCCTTCACTCCAGCTGCGCTCTTGTTTAGTCTGAATTTCACATGACTGAAGCCATCCCGCTGGGTGGGAAATGGATCTCATCCTCTCACCAGAAGAAAGGGCAGTAGGTCAGGGCTTCGAGCCAATTGTATGTAAATATTAGAGGACAGCTTTTTCTGCGATGGAAGGAACTCATGATGATTGTATCTTGTTTATGTTCCTTTGGAGGAGAGGCTGCTCAACTCTTTGCCGTTCCTCGCTGAGTATTTTTTATCATCATGGCAACAGGGATGCTTTAAGGGACCAAGAGGATTTTAACTGGCCCAGGGCCACAATGAACCCACAGGCACTTTAGTGTTTTCAGTGTTAACAGCTCCTCATGTTATGGAGAGAGAGTGGTTCTGGAATCAGAGAGAGTTGAACAGAAATCTCCCCTGTGACACAAACTAGCTCTGCGACCCAGGAAGAGTTACTTAACTTCTCTGTTTCAGTTCGAAAGAACAAAGTGAAGATAAAAATATTTTAATTTTACAGTGTTTTGAATATAAAATTCAATATGGCAATAAGCTTGTCGGGAACGGTGAAGGCGCTGAGATTTTACCTGCTTTCGAGCTAACAGGTCATTCTGTAACACTTCCAGGGGTGTGGACAGAAGGCACAGGAGTCCTTGTTCAGAGACCGAGGGCTTCATCACTCATGGCACAACCGGGACATGAATACCAGCATCTTTTCATCAGTTCTCTTTGTCCCCAAATCCCACATGGCAATGTGAATGGTCCCAGATGGCTGCGTGTCCACATGAGTGGGTTAAGTTCTGGAAGCAAGTGCTGGGCTAGGAGAAGTTGAGTCCATTATAATGGGAAGTAAGCATGCCCACCCTCCGCTCTGGAGGGAATCACTGTCTCCATCCTCCAAGACCACTTGTCCCACAAACATCCTTGCAAAGATGGTCCAGAACAAAGGACAGCCTGTGCCTCACTGACACGATGTGAGGAATGAGAGAGACCCATGGAGAACTGTCTCTCAACGTGGTAAGCACTGCCTAACCCCGTGCCTGGGACTGAGGGTGCTCAGTAAACACCTGTTGAATAGGTGTGCACATCCATGACCCCCTAGCAACAAGCTAAATAACCGCTGGACCGCTGCCTTCTCAGCAAAAAATCAGAAAGCAACTTCCGCTTCTTTTGCTTTCCCCCCCGGCCGTGCTGTGTGGCTGGTGGGATCTTAGTTCCCCAACCAGGGATCAAACCCGGGTCACAGCAGTGAAAGCATGATGGAGTCCCAACCACCAGACCACCAGGGGATTCCCAGAAAGCATCTTCTGCTTCTTGAGACACATGAAGGAGTTTAAAGTAGAAGACTTTTCTGCCCCTCTTTGTTAGTGTATGAGGGAGATGGCTGAGGGTGTGATTGTTTTTGCTGCTTTGCTATCACAAATAGAGGCAGACACGGTATCTTCTCAGCAAAAAATCAGAAAGCAACTTCCGCTTCTTTTGCTTTCCCCCCCGGCCGTGCTGTGTGGCTGGTGGGATCTTAGTTCCCCAACCAGGGATCAAACCCGGGTCACAGCAGTGAAAGCATGATGGAGTCCCAACCACCAGACCACCAGGGGATTCCCAGAAAGCATCTTCTGCTTCTTGAGACACATGAAGGAGTTTAAAGTAGAAGACTTTTCTGCCCCTCTTTGTTAGTGTATGAGGGAGATGGCTGAGGGTGTGATTGTTTTTTGCTGCTTTGCTATCACAAATAGAGGCAGACACAGTGGGAAGTCTTAGTTCATGGTTGAATTCATAAATCCAGAGCCCTGGCAATGGGCTTGGATGAAATTTGCCAGCTTCTATTTCTGAGGTCGTCCTGTGATGGAGAGGTCTCTCTTGCCAACATGATAGATCTCCAAGGATGCTTAAGATATACAGACCTTCCCGTCTCTAACTTCGAGCCAAACACTTCAGCCAACTCTTATTTTTCAACTAGCTGGAATTCTTCTTTTTCTCTCAAAAGGACTTAGGGAAGAGTTCTGCGTTCACCCTGTCAAGATAATTCACCCTGTGGGCCCCTTCGATGCCTCAGAGGCAAATACACTGCGATCTAGGGAAGGACCATTTAGTCCACGGCTGTTGTTCATCACATATTGTTTTCTAAGGGTGACAAGTGGAGATGTTAGGACAAAATGATGGTGAGCACCCAGACCCCACCATCCAGGGAGTGAAACACCTTCATTCATTCCACAAATGTTCTCTGAGTTTATACTACGCTGCAGGTACAATGCCAGAGATTTTGAGGCTATCAGGACTCCACTGCTCTGGAGGACACCTACCATCACAGGAAACGTGTTGAATCGGCTCAAGTTGTGAAGGGCCCACAGTGGAAGGCTACCAAAAGAAATAGACCCACAGACCTAGAAAACAAATTTATGGTTACCAAAGGGGAAAGGGGGGATGGGATAAATTAGGAGATTGGGATTAACATATACACACTACTATATATAAAATAGATAAACAACAAGGACCTACTGTATAGCACAGGGAACTATATCAGTATCTTTTAATAACCTATAAGGGAAAAATATCTGAAAAAGAATATATATATATATATATAGAGAGAGAGAGAGAGAGAGACAGAGAGGCAGAGACAGAGACAGAGAACTAAATCATTTCGCTATACACCTGAAACTAACAAAACATTGTAAATCAACTATACTTCAATTAGAAAATAAAAGGCCTGTGGGAGGTCAGAGAAGGATTCTTTTTTATTTTTGGCTCACCACGCAGCTTGTGTGATCTTACTTCCCAGAAAGGGATCGAACCCATGCCCCCTGCAGTGGAAGCTCAGAGTCCTAACCACTGGACCACCAGGGAATTCCCTGAGAGAAGGATTCTTGAAGGAGGACTTCTGAGCCTGCTTCTGAAGGAGTCAGCCAAATGCAGAGATGAAAGTTACAGAGAAATAGAGGTGAGTTCCAGAAACTTCAAGTGAGCTGTTATTTTTGGAGCCTGAGGCATGTGTGGAAGTGACCAGGGATGAAGCTGGACCCAGAGACTGCAAAGAACCAGGTAATGAGGGGCCTGGCTGCCGTACTATGGAGTCTGGTTATTGCCCCAACGGTGGTGGAAAGCCCTCGGAGGTACTTACGGGAGGGAACAGGGTGTGGATATGGTCTGGTTTGCAAAACACTTTGGTGGCCAATGTTGAGGTGAATTAGAGGTGTACTGTGAGGAGAAAGATGGCCTAGAAATTGTCGAGGCTTGAATAAGGGGAAGCACATTATAACAGATCCCTCCGGATGGAAGCAAAACCCTCTTTGGACACAACTATGAATCTACCTGTCTCTGCATTGCTTTGTAGGTTGCCACGTGTACAGAACACTATGGACCCCAGAACAAAAATTCAAAAGATATGCATTGGCTTTATGGATGAAGACTCTTCATCCACCTTTGTCACTAAAATCTGCACAGAAAGAACCAAGGTCTTCAGCTCCCTAAAGACATGTTTGCAATTCCGCTGGGACAAAAGATACCTGGCTAGAACCCCAGAGGGGAAATAAAAACAAAGGATTCAGAAGGGCTACCTCTTAAAGCCTGTCTATACAGCATTGGAGATGCCCACAGAAGGCTTTCTACCCAAACTTTCAACCCCAAGGAAGTCAGAAATGCCATAATTCAAGTTTTATCCTTTAGGAAGAAACATTGCAAATCTCTCTGCCACACATATCCTTGCTGGCATGGGGGAAACAGGGGAAAGCGAGGCTGTACACATCCCCTCTTCTCTGTGTGGGGGACTCAGGGCACCAGAGCCTGGAGGCAGGAGAGCAGCACAAGGTGATGAGGTAAATTTGTGGAGGGCACGGTGGAGACAAGAGGGCACAGAAGGGAGAGATGTCTCTCATTTCATTAACTTGCAAAGGCTCAGCTCTTACACCCTTCTCAGTTCAGAACGCCATCCTGGCCACATAGGACTAGGATACAGAAGAGAGGCTGTGCCTGAAGTCAGGTAAAATGACCGGACATGGTCCAGATAAGGTCACAGAAACCAATAGGGGTACTTAGGTCCAACCTTCTAATTTCTCTGCTAGAAGAAAAAATGGGATCCTAGAGACACCAGAGGGGCAGGCTCCACCTATGTTGTAAATACCAGCACCTGGGCGGCCCTGGGCACCTGGGCGGTACTGAGCATCTAGGCGGCACTGGGTACTTGTGAAAGTCCTCCCACACCTGTGTTCCTGGCAGGCATTGCCAGTTGAGGATGACACTCTCCCACTGAAGCCAGACTGGGCTTCCCCACCCTGCCCCGCACTCTACATCCAGCCATGGTCTGACAATGGAAGGGACCCTTTGGGTCTTTCAGTTGATTGTTACTCACTGAAGAAGAAGAGCTGGTTCCTGGGAGGTGACATGGGGCAGATTCAGGAGGCTCCCCTTTTGGAGCCTTGATTTCCTCATTAGTTAAAAGGGGATGAAGAGTCCTACCATCCCTTCTTCATGAAACTGTTAGAATGAGCCAGTGCCCTGGGACATGGAGATGCTCAGGATGAAGAGAAGGTCTTTTCACCCCTGTCAACAGCCTGTTGAAATGTGCCATCACAAAGTTATTTTTGGTTGCTTATACAGAGGGATTTTGCCCCTACAGACAAGTTTGACTAAAAAAAAAAAAAAAAAA
>NW_020172459.1:2601202-2684027 GCF_003031525.2 Neophocaena asiaeorientalis asiaeorientalis | reverse complement strand
AAAAAAAAAAAAAAAAAAAAAAAACAAGCTGGAGAGTTTAAACAGCCAAGCTGAGTTGGAATTCTTGGCAGCTAACAGCAGCTACCACCCAGGGAAGGAGAAGTAAGCTCTCTAACTTATTTATTCTACCCACTATTAATCACCTGCCATTAAAAAATGATTGTAAGGGGGAAAAAAAATGTGCAGCTGCATTACTAATCAAAGATATATATATAATATACACACACGCTTACATATATACGCATATATATCACATTTTGTCTTATTAATTAAGACAGAGATTATCTAAAAGAAGCTTACCCAAAGCCACTAAGCATCCAATGGGCTCACGCTGGTGAGTGCAGACCTGCCCATCACTTCTCTGGCAATGCCTTTGGCAGTGCACCAAGAATCTTGTAAACGTTCACATTCTTTGTCCCAGAAACTCTACCTCTAAAAGTCTGTTCTGAGAAAATACCCTGAAATACAGGCCAAGATTTCAGTTTAAAAAGGTCCATAATAGCTCTATGTACAGTAAGGAAAAAATAGAACAGTTTAAGTGTTTATCATTAGGGGAATGTTAAGATAATTATGAGGCAGAGTTGCAATTAGATATTCTGCAGTGATGATATGGTGTTGCAGAGAATGCTTAATAAGTTGGGGAAATGTTCGTGCTGTAACATTACGTGAAAAACATTAAAATACACAACATACCCAGTGCAAACACAAGCACGCTAAAAAGGCACAGAAAAGATGGGAAAACTCACCTGCACATAACAGTAACTGCTCAGGGTTAAGACCAATGAGAGAAGTTTCCAAAGGACTCAAGGAAGCTCTCCTGAGACACCTCTCTCTTTGGAATGCGGATCTTCACTGTGACCCCTTGTCTCTTTGCCCTCAGGATGGACCCCTCCACTTGCTGTCTACCTGCTGTCAAAGGGGTCACATGCAGTACTTCAAGGCCCATACGGTCCCTGGGAGTCTGCACACCAGGCATCTCCCTCCATCCCGGAGCTCTGCAAGGACCTCGGCTTCTGAAGCAGAGCTTCTTCACAAACAGTAATAAGTAGGAATCACTGTTTTTGGATATTTCCCTCCTATCATCACATAAACTTTCTAAGTCTTCTACCAAAAATATATAATCAGGAAAAAAAGCAGCATAAGTTAAATGAACTTCATCCAAGAAGTGACATTTTCATAGATGCAGAGTATTTTACAGCCCACCCCTCCCGCTGAGTCCTCCCTGTGAATCCCTGTGTGAATCCCTCCCAGTGAAGATTGTCTACCCAGGAGGGGTCTTTAGAACCAAGCAGAGAAACAGTACGTGAGTCACCCAAACTATAATCAAGACCAGGCGAAAGTGATCTAGTCCTCGGTGGGGAGACCGAGAGAGATGGGATAAAGGCTTGTCTGATACAACACGATGCACTGAAGGTGAGTGACGACATACCTGCATACTAGGTATTACCTATTCACTCACTGAATGCTCACAACGATCCTTTGCGGTAAGTGTTATTATTTTCTCTCCACTTTATAGATGAGGAAACTGAGACAGAGACACATGAAGAACCTCATCCAGATTGCATAACATAATGTGGCAGAGCTAGGATTGGAACCCAGGCTTCAGCCCATGCACTGCATGGTTTTTTAGAAACTGATGATCTGATATGGAAGAGCTCCAGTGAGTTTCTGGGAAGCTGGGGTTTGTGGGCTTGCAGGAGAATTGCTCTAAGAGTACCCAGAGACCTTCCCTGTCTAACATGAGGTGAGTGAGCTCATCGGCACCCCAAGGCAGCCACGTCATCCTTCCTATCTGCTGAGCTGGCTTCCTATCTGCTGAGCTGGTATTTATTCTGACTGATGTAAGTGCCTTCCCAAGTAAACTCTCAGAGGCCAGGCAAGTACATTCTCAGATACCATAAGACATCTTTTCCTTTACAGTTTCCCTGCTTTCCCAGGGGTGTTTGTATGGGAGGAGGCAAAGGAGGAGGGGAAGGTACTGCCTTCCAGAAACATCCTACCTAGATGCAGACACTCAGTTCTCAGGGTAGTGGGAAACCCTGAGGGATGGTGTTGCCCAGGAGGCAAGTCAGAGATCTTTGTTCATTGGCCTTGGCAAAGCAGGACCTGTGGGGTTCTGAGAGGGCAGAGTGCCACCTGCCACCATGGTAGGAGTAACAGAGCATGTGCAGAGAACTTCCTATGTGCCTGGCCCTGTGTGTGCACTGGGTCTACAGAGACAAAGGTCTGCTCTCAAGCAGATCACACAGACAGAGACATTGATAGAAAGGAACCCAAAAGCAACACATATTGCTAAATAGAGAGAGGGGATCACAGGATGTTTCCTTACATGTTCAGCGGGATGAGGAGGAGAAAATAGAAGGAAAGGGAAAGAAAGCGTGGGGTGGGCAGAAAGGAAGAGAGGGGTTGGTCAAGTAAAGCTTCTTGGAGGAAGAATTCTGCTTGTCAGTCTGAAAAGGTAAGTAGGAATTACTGAGTTACTGTTTAATTGAATTAAGAAAAAGAAATTTCAGATAGAGATGGGTGACTAGACATAAATGGGTCTGGCATGCCCAGGGTCCTGGAGAATGCAAGGAGAAACCTCACTAATAGCCTTGAGTATCAAGCTATGAAGGGTGCTTTTCACTCTGCCACCAATGGGACTTGCTTGAGAATTCTGAGCAGGGACGGGCCTAATCTGATTTGGGGAGATGGACTAGATAGAATCATCCCCCTCCTCAGGCCAAAGTGATGGAAATCCCCACCACTTTATAAAGTCTCTAACTGAGAAGAATACACTATCTCTGGAAAAGGAGTTAACAGCATGCAAATACCTTCCCTGGGTATATCACCTTATCTCCCTGAGTAATTCCTTAACACTCACGTCCTAATACTTTAGCTCCCACCAACACAAAAACACCTACAGCACATGAGCCTGCATCCCTTTCTCAGATTAGGTGACAAGGAAAATCCTGGCCCCAAGCTCACAAAGCATAGGAAAGGTCATTTATTTTATTTTATTTTATTTTTTATTTATTTATTTTTTTTAGATGTTGGGGGTAGGAGTTTATTTATTTATTTTTGGCTGTGTTGGGTCTTCGTTTCTGTGCAAGGGCTTTCTCCAGTTGCAGCAAGCGGGGGCCACTCTTCATCGCGGTGCGCGGGCCTCTCACTATCGCGGCCTCTTATTGCCGAGCACGGGTTCCAGACGCGCAGGCTCAGTAGTTGTGGCTCACAGGCCTAGTTGCTCCGCAGCATGTGGGATCCTCCCAGACTAGGGCTCGAACCCGTGTCTCCTGCATTAGCAGGCAGATTCTCAACCACTATGCCACCAGGGAAGCCCCTTATTTTATTTTTAGTATCATTTTTATATGCTTTTAGATAGATAATTTTAGAAGTAATGCTCCAGTTGAGATGGTACAATTTCCCTCTTTAGATGCATAAACTATTCTAAACATATGGTAATAAGAGATAAAGCACAAAAGGGAGAAAGCAAGGAAAACATTTCTGTGGCGTCAGAAAAAAATCAGAGATTCAGAGAGGGACTGGCTTGTTTGCTAGGAAGTAGCTCTGGCTGGGTAAGAGAAAGTAAAGGTATTCACCTGGGAAGGGAGACCCATAGTTCAGAAAGCAAGACCTTTGGAGAACACCGGCCCTCTGAGCACCATGAAGCACAAGCAAAATTAAGTTCACATTTTGACATATCCTAGCAAAGCCACAGAAAAATCAGAGAAAAGAGAGATTGCCTCCAAAGGGATAACAACTGGGCTAGTGGTTGACTTCTTAAGAGCAGCAAAGGAAGTCAGAAGGCAATGAATTATCTACAATTTGCTGAGCAAAAATTATCCAGGAAGTGACAAATAGAAACAAAAAGATAGAAAGAGAAGTCAAGAGACAGAAGATAAATGGAGGATTGAGTAAGGAGAGCTAATGTACATTTCATCAGATTTCTAAAAGGGGAGAAGAGAAATGGAAAGAGGCAATAGGTAGGTGGGAATTTTCCAGGATCAGTAAAAGACACGGATCTTCAGAGTACAGGAATACCAAGGATTCCCAAGGAGGATAAATACAAAGAACCCACACCTAGGCACATTGTAGTCAAATTGCTAACAGTGAAGACAATCAGAAGCAATGACAGAGAAAACATAGATTAAATTGAAAAGTATGAAGAATTATTTTGACAAAAAAACCCTCCTCAACAGAAAAAAGAAGGAAACCATTTGAAAAAAGAAATAATATTTTAAATGAGAAAGAAAAAACTGTCAACCTGGAGTTACATACTTATCAAAACTATCTTTCAAGAATATAAAGAAAGAAAGACATTTTCAGACAAACAGGAAACTCTCACTAAAGGAAATTTTAAAATACATCAGGTAGAGGAAAGAATCCAAATGGGAAGTGTAAGATGCAAGATGAAATGATAAGCAAAAAATGTGGTAAATATATAAGTAAATCTAAACAAAAGCTAAATTTACAAAACAATAATAATAATCTCTTATGTGCTTAGAAGTAGAGTAAAACTGAAATAATGGACATCAACACCATATTTAGAAAGGAGAGTTAAAATTAAAATATACTTGGGTTTTGTATTGTTTAGGAAAATGACAATAATATTAATTAACTTTTGATTTTGGTAAATTAAACACAAATAGTAGTAAAATAACAGAAAAAAATGTATAAATTCTACATTAGAGGCAAAAATGAAGTGAGAAAATATTCAATCAATTCAAAAGAAAGCAAGAAAAATAAACATAGAGAAGATCAGACAGAAAGTACAAAGTAGGTTATTGGAAACCAATTCAATTGTATCAGAAATATAGGGACTTCCCTGGTGGTCCAGTGGTTAGGACTGCTGAGGGCACAGATTCGATCCTTGGTCAGGGTACTAAGATCCCACAAGCCACATGTTGAAAAAAAAAAAAAAACACAACCCTATATCAGAACTACAATAAATGTAATTTATTACATTCTCTATTTAAAAGAACATATTGTCAAAATAGAAAAGTAAATAGATGTTATTTACAAGAAATAAGTCTAAAACATATTGACACAGAGAGGATAAAACAGTAAAAAATAAATCATGCAAATATTGATTCCCCCCAAAACTACTACAGCACTTATAAACTTGAATGCATGTGAAAATACAGTTTCAAAATATATAAAGCAATAATAGAACTGCGAGGAGAAATAGACAAATCCAGAATTATTGGGTTGGCCAAAATGTTCATTCTTACAGAAAAACCCAAACGAACTTTTTGGCTAACCCAATATTTTAGGAGATATTGACACACTGTTTGGGGACTAGCAAGATTAAATAAGCAACAAAATTTTTAATAAAACAGAGATATAAAAGATTTGAAAAACACACCAATCTTGATATAACAGAGATTAGATAGAAGATGATAAATATAGATGATAGATAGATAGATAGATAAGAGATAGATAGACAGATAGATGGATAGTTATAGGTAACTAGGTAGGTAGGTGGAGGGAGATGATAGATAGTTGACAGGTAGATAATCAATTAATATTCATAGCATTCAACAGTTGAGAAATGCACATTTTCTTCAAGTGCACATGGTATATTAACAAAAATTGTCCACATATTAAGAGACAAAAAAAAAGAGAGAGAGAAAAGTCTCAACTGCTTTTAAATGATTGGTATCCTGGTATCTTACAAACTACATTCTCTGGCCACAAGGTAATTAAGTTAGAAATCAATAACAAACATGTAAATTCAACAACGTACTTTTGAATAACACCTGTCAAATAAGAAATCATATGAATATTAGAAAACATTTAAAACTGAAAGATAATAAAAGGCTATATATCAAAATGTAATGAAATGTTAATTTGACATAGAGATAAAATAGTAAATATTAATATTAGGAACAAGAAAGTATAATTTAATGAACCGAGCACCAGACTTGAAAGAACAATAAAATACACCCAAAGAGGGTGGAAAGAAGCATATACAAAGGCAAAAGCAAAAATTAATGAAAAATAAGCACATACAATAGAGGGAAAAGTAATGTCAAAAACTGGTTCTTTTGAAAAGGTCAATTTTAAAACTTCAGGCAAAAGTAATCAAGAAACACATGAGAAAAGACATGAATAAGTAATTTAGGAGTAAAATAGAAAACATAACTTTAAATGCTGCAGATATTAAAAAGGCAACACAAGGACATTATGAGCAACATTATAGCAATAAAGTTAAAAATTTATATGAAATGTGCAAAATCTTTAAAATGTAACTTACCAACACCAAGGAAAAAGGGAAAACAGAAAATCTGAGTGGTCTTATAACCATTATAGAAACCGAACCAACAGTTAAAACCTTCCCACAGAGACACCATCAGAGCTATACCAAGTATCCAAGAGGAACACAATCCTAAATTCATTGACTCTTCCAGAGAAAAGGCAGTAGACTCATTTTATGAGGCTGGTGTAAACCAGATACCAGAATCCAACCACAGAAGTATATGAAAATTAAATTACAGACAATCTTTTTTTCATGAATGTAGATGTAAGACATTCTTAAAGGGCTTCCCTCATGGCGCAGTGGTTGAGAATCTGCCTGCCAATGCAGGGGACACGGGTTCAAGCCCTGGTCTGGGAGGATCCCACATGCCGTGGAGCAGCTAGGCCCATGAGCCACAACTACTGAGCCTGCACATCTGGAGCCTGTGCTCCGCAACAAGAGAGGCCGCGAAAGTGAGAGGCCCGCGCACCGCGATGAAGAGTGGCCCCCGCTTACCACAACTAGAGAAAGCCCTCACACAGAAACGAAGACCCAATGCAGCCAAAAATAAAAATAAAATAAAAATAAATAAATAAGAAGACCCCAAGATCACTACTACAGAAAAAAAAAAAGAAATTCCTAAAAATATATTAGCAAACGAAATTCAGCAAAACATATGAAAGCTTATCTATCTTGACCACATTGAGTTTATTCTAGGAGTGTGAGGTTCATTTAACACTTTAAAAAATCAACAGATGAAAGCCATCCATTAACAGATCAAAGGAAAAAAAGTCATAGGCTTATCTATAAGGTGCAGAAAAAGCATTTCATAAAATTTAGCATGTATTCATTATAAAAACTCTTAGCAAGGTAGAAATAGAAGGAAATTTACTCAACCTGATAATGCAAACTTATAACAGTGTTTCCTTAAGATTAGGAAGAGTGAAAGGCTCACTATCATCACCTACACTGGACATCGTACTGGAGGTACCAGAGGGCAGAGAAAGGCAAGGGGGAAAATGTCAGCATTGGACAAGAAGAACCAAAACAGTCACTACTTGCAGACAACATGACTGATAATACAGAAAACCCAAAGAAATTACAGATGAATCATTGCATTAATAAGAGAGTTTAGCAAGATTACTGAATTAACGGCCAGTTTCTAAAATTGCATTTCTTTATACTAACAACAAATGTTTAAAAAGTTTACTTTTACAAGTATCATTGAAAATTGTCCTGAGAATGTGAAGTCCATAGGAATAAATCTAAGAGAGGAAGTAGATGACCTCTATGGACAAAATTAGAAACTTAATTAAAAGACATTAAAAAACCTCAGTGATGTATGTCTTTGACGCACTCCAATCAAAACACAGAAGTGGTTGAGATGTGTGTTTTGTTGTTATTGTGTTCTGTTGGATTTGTGGTTGTGTAACTTGATCTGTTTCTAATATATGTTTCTATCAATAATATTTGCATAGAAGCCGAAAGAGTAAGAATAACCAAGATAGTCCTGAAGAAGCAAAATGAGGCGAGAAGACTTAACTGATCATAAGATACTAAGAATTATTCTTTATCTCCAGTAATTAGGCCATGAGGTATTGGTACAGGGGGAGGGGAAAAGACAAATGGAAAGGAGAGGGAACCAAGTAAGAGACCCACACATACAAGAAACCTAATTTATGACAGAACTAACATTGTGCTTGTTTGAGAAAAGCTGGACTTTTGAGGAAATAAAAAATGCATTTTCCATACATCTTGATCTTTATCGGGACTTCCTAATCTTGGCCATTGGTGCTGGGGTCTCTGAGCCCACCGGAGGGCTCCTGCCATCTGGGACCTAAGCAGGTGCCGCTCTCCATGGTGCTGTAGAATCTGAAGGCAAGACTAGGGTGGTTCTGAAGGGAGTGGAAACTGCAAACTGGCTGTGGCTGCTGCCACAGGAGGGAACTGTCGCCACTCTGGCAAAGAAGCATTGCCAAGTGATGCTCCCAGGAACAGGGAGACCACAGGAGATAAGGAGGCAGCCCCTTCTCCCCCTCCAGCCACGCAGTTGCACTGCAGTGCCCAAGATGGACAGATCCTAAAAAGGAGTAGCTGGCTAAGCAGAAATGCGGTTTGCAGAGTCCCAACCTCAGCCTCACGAGGTTACCCCTCCCCAGGGTGACCTGAACCTGCATGGAATTCTTCCCCCAGAAACTGGGGAGCTCGGCTCCCAGCACTCACCACCTCCCTCAGCCTATGCCTTTTCCAGGCACGTGGAAGGCCCTGGGACACCAACCTGCTGGGGGCACATTACCAGAACCCAGAGGTCTGGGTGAGGAGCTGCAGTCTTGATGTGTGACCAAGAAACAGCATCTCTTCCCATTCAATGTTGAGATTGACCCCAGGAAACTGGGATTGAATGAAAGCCTGGGCTTTGCTCCAGCAAAGGTAGAAAAGACCTCACCAGAGGCTGGTCAATCAAAGCACTCATCACTGTCAGATACGGTTCCTCCAAGTCCTGTATTCTTGGAAGCTGCTGATGTCATCTCCACAAAGGGATCATTAGCACAACAGCCAATAATACCATGTTTGCTCCAAAGCAGCACTGAGTTAGCAAAGCAAGCAGAAGATGTCAGTTTCGATGGTCAGTGCTGCCAGTTATAGAACCCAAACCCCAGACCTCTGGCATTACTCCCCCAGTGGGGGGAGAGCAAGAGAGGTAGAGAGGGTGAGGGTGTCCTATAAGGGTGCTCATCCTATTATGAGGGCCTCACTCTTATGTCCCTGAAGGAGTGTTCAGAACGTGCCACCCCAAAAGATGCCCCTTTGGCATATTGAATATTTTGAGCTGAAGACATTTGAAAAATAGCAAATGCAGAGAGAGGCTTTCTCTGAATTCCCTTAATCTGTCTAAAGACCAAGCCTCCTCCAAAAGGAACGCAATTGTCACAGATCTCCTCCTTGGGTGTTTATCAACCAGGGAGAATTGACTCCTTATAGGGGAATTGACCGGAAGTTACACCACATCGAGACGGACGGTCACAAACCATCACACCTCCCATCAATGCTTCTAGGGCCCCATTCTTCTTTCCTGAAAATCACTTACTCTCCTCCAAGTGGCTTCCACCCCTCCTCCCCTTCCCCTATTAAAATACTATATAAGCTCTCAAATCTCACCATTCTTTTGAGTATTCACTTTTTTTCATGTGATGTTCTAGGCACATGACATTAAAAATTAATAAATGTGCATACCTTTTCTGACTGTTGTAAGTTTATTTTGTAGACCCAGCTATCAAACCCAGGAGAATAGAGGCAAAATCCTTCTTCCCCTAGAGCTTCATCTAACCCTAATTACCTCCCAGTAGCCCCCTTTCCAAATACCACCACACAGGCTGTTACGGCTTCAACATATGAATTTTGGAAGGACGCAACACTCAGATCATGACAGGCAGAGTCCCTCTGTTTCTTGCCATCAAGGATTTTCCAGGCCCTCCCAGCCCAGCACCCAACCCCTTCTTCAAGGATAGGCCCCGCCCACCTCCTCTATGATTCACATGGGACCCTCCACCAAGTTCATGGAATCTGTTTTATAAGTGAAATTCTGTGGAGGACCGGGGTAAGCTGACCCACAAATATAGGTGGCACAGGCTCTGTCCTTGTGGATAGCACATGGAAAAGTGATGAGAGGCACTTGGCAATCCTTCCCCTCTCATCCTCCAGAACAGAGTTCCACATTCCACTGTGGACCTCTCGATTCAGCCCTGCACAGGGTTTCTTAAAACTTCGAATTACTTGCCCATATTTAAAACTCAGGAGACATACCAGAAAATATCTAGATTTTTGGATTCCCTTGGAAAATTAGAACAGTCAGAAACTCTGGCCGTTTGTCTCTCCTGACTTGCCAGAAGCAAGCGACAGCTGCCCGCTTTAGGTGGTTCATTCTCCTGTCTGACCCCAGCTTTCCCTCTCCCCATCACTTCCCTCCCTGACACCCTTGTCACCTACCATTTATCACTGCCTCTCCACTGCTTCTTGTGGAAGATAAAGAGCTAGACCAGGAGGTCCGTGCGTTTCAAGAAGTTTGGGAGAGAGCATGCCACTTTGTGGAAGGAAAGACTGATCCTCCATGATTAAGAAGCAAAAAAATCTGTGCCAAAAGAATATAGGTGAAGATGTCATTGTGAAGTGAATAGTTGTCAACTCTTATATTCTACCCAGGTCACTAAATGTGATGCTGGCTTGGCCCTGCTGAGTGTTTGGCCCTGCTGAGTGTTTGGTCCTGCAAGAGCTGTTCTAGGATGTCCATTATCCTGGCCACCAATAATTCAAACTCAAGGTCAGCAGTTAGTGCCCAAAGCAGGGAATTCTGTATTTTTTACAGAAGGTGGACTCTGGGATCTATATTTTACATACAGAGAATTAAAACACAAGGATTTTTTTTAATGACAGGTAAGTATCCTGCTTTGTGTGCCTTGGAGGTGTGTGGCCAGGAATGTCTAATTCCCTGTTCTGAGAACACAGGAAAAAAGTCTCGAAGAGGTAGAGCCATAATATCTCAGGAAACAGTTAGTAAATATCCCAGAAGTATGTTTTCACTAGTAGGATCTGGTAGGACATGAATACAGATTCGTACGTCTTATTTATCGAGCAGTGTTGGCCTGCCCACCTCAATATGACTTCTCACCATTTCTAAACGAATGGAATGTACTAATTTGCTTTTCACCTGCTATCCTGTGCCTTCCCAGTCCCACTCAACTTCTTCATAAGAGTCACTACCACCCCCCAAACCATCATGAACTGCCAGAAGAAGGCAGAGGAGGAAGAGAGGTGAAGGTCTCTAAAAGGCAAAGAAGTGTAATAACAGCGGGTCTCGGTGTTTCCATGTACAAAGTGTGTGCTCAGTAAGATAGCAGGTGCTGAGGACATATTACTTATTTAACCCTTGCAACGTCTTATGTCACTCTTTAGTCAATGAGAAGGCACAAGCCCACGGTGGCCATCAGTGCCTCTCTATTCCTCAAGAAAGCTAAGCTCTGAGCCACTTCAGGGTCTTTGCACCTGTTAACACTTCTTTTGGGAACACTCTTCCCACAATCTACAAATGACTGGTTCCTTCCTACTCAAAGGTCACCTCCTCACAGTCTGCCCTGCTCATTGTGCCCGCCTCCCCCTGCCCACCTCCCTCAGATCACTCCTTTACAGTTGTCCAGTGAGTGTCCATTGGTTGAACAACTCTTGACTTTCAATCTCCTGTGGTTCTTGGGATTTTAATGTAACTTTCTGCTCAGGAAGCTCTCTGAATTCAAAAAGCTAACCTGGACATCAAGTTCACACTGACGAGTACAGAATTCAAGGTACTGTGCTGTCTAGGGCCAGTAGGAACTACCAGTGTTATCATCCAGCCCCATCTACCTCATGAGCCCACACACCCCCACTGTACAAATGCAGTTGGCTTTACAAACACCTCCAGGAAAATGCAGAAAGGAAAATGAAGCCTAGGAAGGTATGTGGTATGGGAAAGGCCCTCCAGCTCTTCGGCCACAGGCATTATGGTAAAGACAGTGGAGGTGACCATGGAAATGGGAGTGGTGGTGATGATGTAGTCTTGGGGTTGAGGTGGGGGCAGGGCTGCTGATGGCTATGGTAGTGGCAATAGCCTTGGTATTGGGGTGGGTGCTGCTGCTGCCGATGATGGCAGGGTGGTGACTTGCCCAGCTTGGGGTTGGGAGATGGTATAGATGATGGTGGTGGCAGTGGTGATGGTGGGAGTCTTGGGGTTGGGATGGGGTGCTGATGGTGGTGGTGACAGTGGTGATGGTGGAAGTCTTGGGGGTGGGAGGGGGTATTCATGATGGTGGTGGCACTGGTGATGGTGGGAGTCTTGGGATTGCGATGGAGTGTTGGTGGTGGTGGCAGTGGTGTTGGAGGGAGTATTGGGGTTGGGAGGGGGTATTGATGGTGTTGGTGGCAGTGGTGATGGTGGAAGTCTTGGGGTTGGGAGGGGCTATTCATGATGGTGGTGGCACTGGTGATGGTGAGAGTCTTGGGGTTAGGATGGGTTCTGATAGTGGTGATCATGGTGTCTGATGGCAGCAGAGAGGCAGTGGGGATGGGGATGGAAGGATAAAGGTGACGGCATCACATTTAGACTCTTGCATCTAACCTCAGGTCTTTGGGCTGAAAGAGCCACCTGGTTCTCTCCCACAGGTTTCTACCTGTCACTACCCCGTTGAGATAACCTAGCAGTCTCCCCAATTCCAAGGCCTTTGGTGACCACTTCAATCCTTTAGTACACTTGAAAAGACTCGGGATGTATTGGTCAAGGAATACACAGCATTTAGGTGTGAAAAACCTATCAGATAGTGAGGTGCTGGACAATCTGCGGCATTACAGATCTGGGTGCCAACTCGGGGGCTCCATCAACCCCACCTCCTCTCAAGCTTCCTTCCATCACACAGAGTATAGAGAAGTCAGCCAAGGGATAAAACTGCTCACTGTGCATTGTTCCAAGGCAGCTGACCAACAAAGTATAAATAGCTCAGCCAGCCGGAATAAGCAAGCAGAAGAGGTTGGTAATCTGCTGGTGGAATCTCAGGCCTGAGAATGTCACCCCAAATGACCTAAGAGCAGACGATGCCTAGATATATAACGAGGCCAACTGCTGAGCAACAGAAGGGGGCACACATGATCAAATGGGGGGCTTCAAGGGGCCTATCTGAGCTGGTTAGAGTCAGTCAGTAAGTACTAAACAGATCAAATCAAATCACATTAAGCCAGCCCCCACACCTACGGTCAATTAATCTTTGACAAAGAACACCAGAATATGCAATGGAGAAAAGACAGTCTTTTTGGCAAGTGGTGTTGGGAAAGTTGAACAGTCACATGTAAATCAGTAAAGTTAGAACACACCCTCACACCATACCCAACAATAAACTCAAATGGCTTAAAAACTTGAATATAAGACATGACACTATAAAGCTCCTAGAAGAGAACATAGGTAAAACGTTCTCTGACATAAATCGTAGCGATGTTTTCTTAGGTCTGTCTCCCAAAGCGACAGAAATAAAAATGAAAATAAGCAAATGGGACCTAATCACACTTATAAGTTTGCACAACAAAAGAAACCATAAACAAAACAGAAAGACGACTTAAGTACTGGGAGAAAATATTTGTAAATGATGCAACAGACAAGGGATTAATTTCCGAAATATACAAAGAGCTCATACAACTCAATAAGGGAAAACAAACAACCCAATTAAAAAAAAAAAATGGGCAGACCACCTAAATAGACATTTCTCCAAAGAAGACATACAGATGGCCGATAGGTACGTGAAGAGATGCTCAACATTGCTAATTGTCAGAGAAATGCAAATCAAAACTACAGTGAGGTACCACTTCACACCAGTCAAAATAATCATCATTAAAAAGTCTACTAATAACAAATGGTGAAATGGGTGTGAAGAAAAGGAAACCCGCCTACACTGTTGGTGGGAATGTAAACTGGAGCCACCACTATGGAAAACAGTATGGAGGTTCCTTAAAATACTAAAATTAGAGCTACCATATGATCCAGCAATCCCACTCCTAGGCATATATCCAGAAAAAACTCTAATTCGAAAAGCATCCCAAGGTTCATAGCAGCACTATTTACAACAGCCAAGACATGGAAGCAAACTAAATGTCGTAAAAAAGAATGAAATAATGTCATTTGCAGCAACATGGACGGACCTAGAGATTATCATACTGAGTGAAGTAAGTCAGACAGAGAAAGACAAATATCGTATGATATCACTTGTATGTGGAATCTAAAAAATGATACAAATGAACTTATTAACAAAACAGAAAGAGACTCACAGACATAGAAAACAAATTCATAGTTACCAAAAGGGAAAGGTGGGGGAAGGGACAAATTAGGAGTTTGGGACTAACAGATGCACACTACCATATATAAAATAGATGAACATCAAGGACCTACTGTATAGTAGAGGGAAATATATTCAGTATCTTGTAATAACTTATAATGGAAAAGAACATGAAAAGAATATATATATATATATATATCTGAATCACTTTGCTGTATGACAGAAACTAACACAACATTGTAAATCAACTATACTTAAGATAAAATTTTTTAAAAAATTGTCACCCCCAACCTCAACCACCTTACGAAGAGGGAAGAGGTTTGGGAAAGAATATGAGAGAGTGACCAGGTTTGGTCTATTTTCAGCAGAGGTTGGGGAGAGTCTGCAATCACTTATTCATTCTTGATTCATTTGCTCTTTCTACCTACATTTCATTCCCATGGACATTCATTTCTTCTTATTTCATTTGCTCAATAAGTATAACCCTTAGCTAGATGTTCTAGGAAATGGAAACAGGACTTAATAAGAGGCAAGAGCCCCCTGACTTTAAACTGTGAAGTGGGCGTAGCGAATATCCCCCCAGGGGTGTAGTTTGTGAATGTAGTAAGAAGTCAGGGGGTTGGAGGGCAGTTAGCAGGGAGGTTTCCTAAGGAGGAAGAGCATCAGACTTTGCAGCTGAAAGAATGTTGGCAGCAAAGGGGTGAACACGGAAAAGAGCAGAGTGTGTTCCAGGTGAACTGCACAGGCTCAGGTAGGACCTTGAGAGCAGCTGGCACTCCAGGCAGAGATAAGGGGACAAAGGTGGAGATTCACATGCCCCCTCCTTGTGTGAAAGAGGCAGAGTTTGAGAACAATGGGCTCATTCACCTGAATTACCCAGGGGGAATTTCAAAATTGTCACCTCAGACTCTAGCATCAGAATCCCTGAAGTGGGCTTTGGTAGGTCAATTTTGGGGAAAATAACCCCGCTAGTGATTCTGACATCACCCATAATTAAGAAGCACTGCCCTGAAGAAACATAGAAAGGCCGAAAAGGAAGCAGATGGAGGACATGGCAGGATGCAGTTCCAGTGCTTAGCGCTCTTGACTCTCAGAGCGTCACCTGGACCCATGCCTGACTGTGCGCTGTTTCAGCCTCAGCAAGCACCGCTGGGGTGCCTTCCACACTCCCTGGCTGAACCTGATTTCTTGCAGACGTGCAGCCTCCGTCTGAGAGCTGCTGCGGACGAGCCTGTAAGGCCGGCCAGCTCCCACCTCAAAGAGCTCCTGGTTCTGCCCCCTCAGAGCTGGCACCCACCGAAAACGCCGCCGCAGCTTCCCTGTGGGGAAGGTCTGCAGGGCTACATGCAGTACCTTCCAGTTGTCAAACCTCTGCCCAAGTCAGACTTGGATCTCTCATCCCTTCCCACCCACCCCGGAAATACTCCACCCTGGATCCCACTCCAGGCTCAGTTACGCGGCCCCCGGGGGACCCTGGAGGTGGAACCAGAGCGCAAGGGATGTCAGGGCCCAGAGCCCCGCGCATGACAGGGCCACCAGGGTTTTTTTTGGGGGGGGTGCGGTGGGGCAGGGTGTAATTCAAGTTCCAGCCCTATCTTCCCTGTGACTCACAATGTCTTCAGTACAGTGGCTGGCTGCACTCTGAGACCTCCCGGGTCCCTCAGCTCCAGGACCCCATGTGAAATGTAAAAAACTGCAGTCTTGGGGCTGCCAGCACTTTCTCAGTTGTCTTTTGGCCACTGGGCCTCTCCAAACAGAGGCAGACTTTTCAGTGGAACTTTTAGTTTTGCCATAAAGCCTAAATCGTCTCCTAGAAAAGAAGAGATGAACCAACGAGAGGTATACTGCATAGTTGTGTAAGAGGCCATCTGCCCAGGGATCAAGAACATCTTAGGGGACACCAAGGACATGTATGAGAGGAGCCAGGGCAGGAGGTCAGGACAGGGTGCTGTGGCTTTTCTTCCTGACATTGTGTTGGGGCCCTGGAGACTCAGCAGGGGATCTCAGGGTCGCAGGCTGACGTAGAAGAAGACCCCTGGGAAGGGCTTCTGGACACAGTAGTGCCTGTTTATTGGTTGTTTAACTGATTGAGTGAGCTGGAAAAAGGAATAGATATGCATGGTTAAAAATTTTAAGTGCAAAATTCAGAAAGTTTACACCAAAAAGCAACTCTCACGTTCAACCTCATGCCCTGTTAGTCCACACGGGACCCAACAACGTTCTTCCTTAGATATTCTACGCATGTGCCTGAGACTCAGCGTGGCCCTCCCCTCCTCTGTGTGTCATCTCCCAGGCCACGCCCAAGCCTCAGAGGAGTCTTGTAAGCTGCTCCAGCATGGTATTAGTTGTGTTTTGGGGACACAAGGGAAGGGCCTGTGTCCATGCTCAGGGAGGGAAGGGTCAGGGCGGTGGTCAGAGTGCCCAGAGAGCAGCAAAGGTGACCAACAGACAAGACCACACGCCAGAGAAAGGGGACAAGAGGTGGCCAGGTTGGTCTCTGGGGATTCTCAACAGCACCCCACAGAGTGACTGCAGTTCTAGCACCCCCCCCCACTTCCTCACATAAGGGTCCCCGTACTCCATGGGCCCTGGGCCGGCTGCTAAAGACCACCTGAACGCTCACAGAAAACACCAACAATAGTGAAAAACAAAACAAAACACCAGCAAGGATACCTGTGCAGCTCCAGGCTGAGCTCCTAGACCAGGGAGAGCCTAAATTAAGAGCAACTCCCTCCTGAGAAATCAGGCACCTATGCAAATTCAGTCACACGGAGAAACTGGGGGTGGCGGCTAGAGAGAACAGAGAAGGGGCTGAGGGTCAACAGGTGACAGGAAACCTTTAGTCCTTTTTGGCAAATCAGGTGTAGGGGTAACGTGTGCACGATCAGGATTAGCGGTAATGCATGCAAAGAACTCCCTCACTGTCTGGCTCCTAGCATCTTTCAAAAACAGACAGCTATTAGTTGCGCCTAATGGCTCAGCACTGCCACTTGAGAATGTTGCCTCGTGGCTGATTAAGCCCCTGATTCACTCACGATCCCAGGGAAGCACCTGAGGGCCCCCTTTCTTCCTCCTATAGGATCAGCAGCCTTCTCCATCTCAGTGGACCGTGGACCAGACACTCAGTAGTTTGTTCCTGAGACCCACGGAGTCTAGCTGTGATGGAGGATGCTGACTCCCCGGCACCCCTATTCCTTTAAAAGGATTCTCCCCATTGTTGTGAGAATTCCATTGTGAATCCCAATGGGGAGACACAGAAATGAACCCTGCAGGATTGCTGGTGTGTGGAATGTGACTGAGGGCCACCCCTCCCCGCCTTGCTCTCCACGTGCACAGCCCACTTGGCTCCAGTGGCGGAGAATGGCACACCCCACCTTCCCATGCTGCCTGAGGAGTTCTGGGCGCTGGAGCCAGACTTGGCCAATGACAACATGTTGGGACTTCTGCTGGGGCCTCCTGGGGAAGGAGGCTTTCTCTACTATAAAGAGTGGCTGAGAAGGTGCCCTCTCTTCTGCTGTCTTCCCTCAACTGTTGCAGGAAGGCGGATACCTTTCAGGGTCCAAGAGTGAGCTCTTGTCTAACACTCAGAAATGAATTGTCTGAGGAGACACATGTGCTGACCAAGTAAGAGACTTTATTGGGAAAGGAAGCCCAGGTGGAGAGCAGCAGGGTAAGGGAACCCAGGAGAACTGCTCTGCCACGTGACTCACAGTCTCAGGTTTTATGGTGATGGGGTTAGTTTCCGGGTTGTCTCTGGCCAATCATTCTGACTCAGCCTCCTTCCTGGTGGCGAACGCATCATTCAGCTGAGATGGATTCCAGCCAGGAGGATTCTGGGAGGTTGGTAGGATGTATGGACTGGCACCTCCTCTCTCCTTTTGACCTTTGCCGAATTCTTGTGGTTGGCGGTAGCTTGTTAGTTCCACATTCCTTACCAGGACCTCCTGTTGTAAGAGAACTCATGCAAGTGGTTGCTATCGGGACTGGCCAGGATGGGCGGTTTCAGTCAGTGGTTCCCCTAACACAACCACTGGGGAAACATCCCTGGTGGGGAGAGGATGACTGAGGGGAATGATGGAATATGCCTGGGTCTCCGAGGATGTCTGGAGCCAGTGCACAAACTCTGAGACCACTCGTGGCTCTGCTTCTGCCTCAGCATATGGTATAATTCCTTCTTCTTAAATCCATTTGCAGCCGGAGCTTCTTGCTTTCAGCCCAAAGCATCCTGAGAGATTTTTTTTTAATATGTGTCTTCAGATCCTTCCTCCTGGCCTTCGTTCCCTGCTCCTCCCTCCCTGAGATGAGGCCCAATCCCTCACTTGTCCCTTCCTTCCCGTCACAAAGGCTCAGGACACAAAGTGTCAGATCAGAGCAGGAGGTAAGAGCCAGCCCAGCGATCCAAGTCTCCAGCATAACGTGCCCCCCTCCAAAAAAATCACACTAACATAAAATCTGACAATGTCCCTGTTAACCCAAAAACTGGGTAACATTCTGGTGAGTGTTGAGCCAAAAGACACAGGAAAGCCAAAGATCAGAAGGAAGCATTATTACTTGCAGCAAGTAAGGAGAGCACAAGGGATCTTTCCCAAAGCAGTGTCTCCCCAAACAGCAAAATTGGGGACCTTTTAAGCTAAGGGTATGTGCATGTTCATGAAGGGGCTTGAGCAGAGGAGAATTCAGCATAGAATTGGGGCAAAGGTCGACAGAGTCTAAGCTTTAGTTGACTGAAGTCAGGAGGGTCAACGTCATCTTTCCATCCTCCACCTGGGTGGGGACCTTGGTTCCTGCAGAACTCAAAGACTGTATCAGATTATGAGGCATATCCCTCGAGGAGGAACTAGGACTCTGTTTTATCATTGAACTATTTGTTTCTTGACTGCTTTTCCTTTGTTCCTGCATTCCCTCACTTTCCTTAAGACCACTGATTACTGAGACCTGTTCAAGGACAAATGTTGTTTCCAGGCTTAGATCCCCAAATGGCTCAGGCCAAAATGGCTTCTCTTATGTCAAGGAAGCCATGCCTGGTTCTCTTTCTCCAGGGACCCCCTACCCTCTCTGCTTACATCCCTTTTGCACATAATCTCCTATAGCAACTTCCTATTTCCCACAAGAAAAAGCCCAAACTTGAGCTCCTTATTGGATCTCACTGTAATCTGACCCTACAGGGCAAACCTACCACATGTGGAAATGCATTCTGTGTGGGCTGAGAACTCAGAGGCCAACAGGAAGTGGCCACCTCCCCTGGGAGCTCCGGTTTTGTTCCATTCTGTGCATGATGTGTGCACTGGTACTCTGGAGCCTCGAGGGAAATCACAGGAAACTTCACACAAAGGCAGCCTGGGGATGAGTCGTGAAGGATGAGGGTTTCCAAGCCAACCATAATAACGCCTGATACCACAGATATGAGCCCGGGGCTGCCTTTGTGTGGCTGGATCCTGTACCAGGAATCACACTTCTCTGGGCCCACATGCCTGACACCTGCTCTTCCTATGACACCCACAGGAGCTCCTTCCCACCCTGAAAACCTCCTTGGCCCACCCAAACCACCTCATTCCTGCCTTTATGCTGTCAGAGTACTGAGGATTTCTCTACCACTATAGGCATTCTGCGTTATTATTCAGAAGACTATTGTTCAGATAAATGTCTGTCTCCCACAATGTAAGGGCAGGGACATGTTTTTATTCACTTTAAAGTCCCCAGAGATTAATACAGAGGCTGCTGGAGACTTGACATGCTATGTAGGTTTGAGTGGAAAGAGAGGAAGAAAGGAGCGGGGGAGGGAAGGGAGGAGGACAGGCCCACACTCTGGCTCCAGTTGACTGGTCTCCTAGCCCTTTTGAAACAGGAGGGGAGGGAGCAGGGCACAACCTTTAAAAGAATGACATAGCCCTTGAGGATATGGCATAAACTGGTTAGGAAAAACTAGGTCCAAGATGATGAAAGATTCAACTTCTAGTCGACCTTGAGCCTCATTATATGCTTATTGTAATACATCAGCATCTAAATGACATACTCACAGTTGCCATGACAGTTCCGAGGCAGACCATAAAAGGTCAAAAAGTGGGATGGTGACCCATTCCTGGAAATCCCTGCCCCTTCCCTGAAATAGTTGGAATAATCCTGCCACTCATTAGCTTATAAAGTTACCCAACTCATAAAAACTAACCACCCCATATTTCGGTGCCTCTCGCCTTCTGAGATGGTCCACACTCTGTCTGTGGAGTGTGCATCTCTCTAAATAAGTCTACTTCTATCACTTTGTCTCTCACTGAATTCTTTCTGTGTACAGACACAAAAGAACCTGCGCTTCATTAAGTCCTGAGACCAGGTGTGTGATCTCAATTAAAAGACAGTGGGTTCAAGTCCCAATCTGGGTTGTGGGGTTTCACTTTTACGAATTTGAGACCTTTTTGGCCAGGTATTAACATGTCAAAACCTTCACACCTTAGCAAAACTAAGTGTTGCATTTTTTCTTTCTTGATGACAAGGGGCAGCCACTGCAGTCAAGTTCCTAGCTGCTAGGAGGAAGCCTGGGTAAGGAGGCAAGTGCAGCTTGCATGGGCCCTGGGAGTGCCCATGGAAACCCCTCCATGTCCTTCTGGCTCAGGGCTGCAGCAGGACTAGGTCAGATTAACTGCTTCTTACCCTGAGGGCAGAAAGGCTGCCACTGAACTAGAGGGGCCATAACCGGGTAGGGCTCTGGTGGGGATGTTCTCTGGTAAAAAACAAGGCGGCACAGAAAACATCTCAGTCTGGTCACCAGAGTTTCTGGAGAAGTACAAAACCATTCATTCTTAAAATCTCTAGAATGCCAACTAGGACCTCACCCTGAAACATAGCTTCTTATATATGCCAGAGTGTCCAATCCGCCTTTTGGGTTAAGATCTCCTTTGTAAATTAAATGTTCAAGTAACATTTTCACCAGAACAGCTTAATATCAGGGTCCCACTGGAGCATGCTTTAAACCTACAAATGGCACTCATGGAAACCCTAGAAAAGGAGACAGAGCTCTTTCCCCCTGAGGTCTACAAAAGGTAAGGCAAGAAGTGGGGGCTGATGGCACTCCAGGGAAGGCCAAAAACGCAAGACCACTACAAATCCCATGGGACACCTAATCTAAAACCATATCCCCTGAGACAAGAGACCTGCAAGGGAATTCAGACAATTCTGTAGAAGTTTTTGAAAACAGGACTGATTAAACCTTGCAGGTCCTCATATAAAAACCCTATCCTCCCCGCCAAAATGTCAAACTCAGCAGAGTATCACTTTGTCCAACACCTGAGGGCTATTAATGTAGTAATCCAAGACTTACACCCTGTGGTACCTAATCCACACACTGCTCACAACTATGCTGGGAACATATGGCTGGTTCTTAGTCCTGGACTTGAAAGATGCTGTTTTCTACATTCCTACTTCAGACTAATCACAGCAACCTTTTGCTTTTGAATGACAGGACCCAAAAACACAGGTAGCCCAACAGTATTGTTAGACGGTCCTGCCTCAAGGATTTAAGGATTCCCCTACTTTGAGCGGGGACCTTCAAGATGGCGGAGGAGTAGGATGTGGAGATCGCCTTCCTCCCCACAAATACATCAAAAATACATCTACATGTGGAACAATTCCTACAGAACACCTAATGAACGCTGGCATAAGACGTCAGACTTCCCCAAAGGCAAGAAACTATCCACGTACTTGGGTAGGGCAAAAGAAAAAAGGAAACACAGAAACAAAAGAATAGGGAAGGGACCTGCACCTCTGGGAAGGAGCTGTGAAGGAGGAAAAGTTTCCAAACACTAGGAAGCCCCTTCACTGGTGGAGATGGGGGGTGGGGGGCGGGAAGCTTCAGAGCTACCGAGGGTAGTGCAGCCACAGGGGTGCAGAGGGCAAAGCAGGGAGATTCTCGCACAAAGGATCAGTATCAACCAGCACTCACCAGCTTGAGAGGCTTGTCTGCTCACCCACTGGGGCAGGTGGGGTCTGGGAGCTGAGGCTCGGGCTTCAGAGTTCAGATCCCAGGAGAGAACTGGGGTTAGCTGCATGAACACAGCCTGAAGGGGGCTAGTGCACCACATCTAGCTGGGACGGAGTCCAGGAAAAAGTCTGGACCTGCCTAAGAGGCAACAGACCATTGTTTCGGGATACACAAGGGGAGAGTATTCCTTCCTTGTCTGCCCACAGAAAGCAGAGCACACCTAAACATCTCCAAAGACAGGCACGAGCCACGGCTATCAGCTTGGATCCCAGAGATGGGCATGAAACCTAACGATGCTGATGCAGCCACCAATAATCCTGTGTGCAAGCACAGGTCATTATCCACACCCCACAGGAGCCTGTGCAACCCACCACTGCCAGGGTCCCATGACCCAGGGGCAAATTCCCTGGGAGAACACATGGTGCTCCTCAGGCTGTTGCGACATCATGCCAGGCTCTGCCGCCACACACTTGCCTGAATTCCAGTTATAACTACCGCTCCCCTCTCACCCACCTGCATAAGTGAGCCAGAGCCAGCTAATAAGCTGATGCTTTAACCCTGTCCTCTCTGGGCAGTAAAAGATGCCCAAGGGTGACCTACACGCAGAGGTGGGGCCAAAACCAAAGCTGAACCCCAGGAGCTGTGCAAACAAAGGAGAGAAAGGGAAATCTCTCCCAGCAGCCTCAGGAGCAGTGGATTAATTCCCCACAATCAACTTGGTGTACCCTGCATCTGTGGAATACCTGAAGAGACAACGAATCATCCCAAAATTGACACGGTGGACTTGGGGTTTGCCTCCGGCAACTGATTTGTTTCTACTTTTTATGCTTATCTTTGTATAGTTTTTAGAGCTTGTGACCATTTGTGGATTTGTTTATGGGTTTCGTTGCTCTCTTTTTTATTATTATTTTTTTTATAATTTTTTTAATTTATTATTATTTTTTTATTTTTTTCTCCCTTTTCTTCGGAGCCATGTGGCTGACAGGGTCTTGATGCTCTGGCCTGGTGTAAGGCCTGAGTCTCTGAGGTGAGAGAGCCAAGTTCACGACATTAGACAAGCAGAGACCTCCTGGTTCCAGGTAATATCAATCAGCGAGAGCTCTCCCAGAGATCTCTGTCTCAACAATAAGACCCAGCTCCACCCAACGGCCAGCAAGCTCCAGTGCTGTATGACCCATGTCAAAAAACTAGCAAGACAGGAACACAGCCCCATCCATTAGCAGAGAGGCTGCCTAAAATCATAATAAGTTCACAAACACCCCAAAACACATTACTGGACATGGCCCTGCCCCCCAGAAAGACAATATTCAGCCCCACCCACCAGAACCCAGGCACCAGCCCCTCCACCAGGAAGCCTACAGAAGCTAATGAACCAAACTTACCCACTGGGGGCAGACGCCAAAAAAAGAAACGGGAACTATGAACCTGTAGCCTGTGAAAAGGAGACCCCAAACACAGTAAGTTAAGCAAAATTTGAAGACAGAGAAATAAGCAGCAGATGAAGGAGCAAGGTACAAACCCAACAAACCAAACAAATGAAGAGGAAATAGGCATTCTACCTGAAAAAGAATTCAGTGTAATGATAGTAAAAATGATCCTAAGTCTTGGAAATAGAATGGAGAAAATACAAGAAACATTTAACAAGGACCTAGAAGAACTAAAGAGCAAAAAAACAATGATGAACAAAGCACTAAATGAAATTAAAAATTCATTAAAAGGAATCAATGGCAGAACAACTGAGGTGAAGAATGGATAAGTGACCTGGAAGATAAAATAGTGGAAATAACGACCACACGGCAGAATAAAGGAAAAAGAATGAAAAAAATTAGGACAGCCTCAGAGACATCTCGGACAACATTAAACCCACCAACATTTGAATTATAGGGATCCTAGAAGAAGAAAAGAAAAAGAAAGGATCTGAGAAAATATTTGAAGAGATTATAGTTGAAAAAATCCCTAACATGGGAAAGGCAATAGTCAATCAAGACCAGTAAGCACAGACAGTCCCATGCAGGATAAATCCAAGGAGAAACACGCCAAGACACATATTAATCACACTATCAAAAATTAGATACAAAGAAAAGATATTAAAAGCAACAATGGAAAAACAACAAATATAATACAAGGGAATCCCCATAAGGTTAACAGCTGATCTTTCAGCAGAAACTCTGCAAGCCAGAAGCAAGTGGCAAGACATATTTAAAGTGATGAAAGTGAAAAACCTACAAACAAGATTACTCTACCTTGCAAGGATCTCATGCAGATTCGACAGAGAAATTAAAACCATTACAGGCAAGCAAAAGTTAAGAGAATTCAGCACCACCAAACCAGCTTTACAACAAATGCTAAAGGAAATTCTCTAGGCAGGAAACACAGGAGAAAGAACAGACCTACAATAACAAACCCTAAACAATTAAGAAAATGGTAGTAGGAACATACATATTGAAAATTACCTAAAATGTAGATGGATTAAATGCCCCAAATGTAAGACATAGACTGGCTGAATGGATCCAAAAACAAGACCCATATATATGCTGTCTACAAGAGACCCACTTCAGAAATACAGACATATACAGACTCAAAGTGAGGGGATGGAAAAAGATATTACATGCAAATGGAAATCAAAAGAAAGCTGGAGTAGCAATACTCACATCAGATAAAATAAACTTTAAAATAAAGAATGCTAAGAGACACAAAGAAGGACACTACATAATGATCAAAGGATCAATCCAAAAAGACATAACAATTGTAAATATTTATGCACCAAATATAGGAGCTCCTCAATACATAAGGCAAATGCTAACAGCCATAAAAGGGAAATGGACAGTAACACAATAATAGTAGGGGAATTTAATACCCACGTTTACAAATGGACAGCTCATCCAAAATGAAACAAAATAAAGAAACACGAGCTTTAAATGACACATTAGACAAGATGGACTTAACTGGTATTTATAGGACATTCTGTCCAAAAACAACAGCATACACTTTCTTCTCAAGTGCTCATGGAGTATTCTCCAGGATAGATCATTTTTTGGGTCACAAATCAAGCCTGGGTAAATTTAAGAAAATTGAAACTGTATCAATATCTTTTCTGACCACAATGTTATGAGACTAGATATCAATTACAGGAAAAAATCTGTAAAAAATACAACACATGGAGGCTAAACAATACACTACTTAATAACGAAGAGATCACTGTAGAAATCAAAGAGGAAATCAAAAAACACCTAGAAATGAATGACAATGAAAACACGGTGACCCAAAACCTATGGGATGCAGCAAAGCAGTTCTAAGAGGGAAGTTTATAGCAATACAATCCTACCTTAAGAAACAAGAAACATCCCAAATAAACAAACTAACCTTATATCTAAAGCAATTAGAGAAAGAAGAACAAAAAACCCAAAGTTAGCAGAAGGAAAGAATCATAAAGATCAGATCAGAAATAAAACAAAAAGAAATGAAGGAAACGATAGCAAAGCTCACTAAAGCTAAAAGCTGCTTCTTTGAGAAGATAAACAAAATTGATAAACCATTAGCCAGACTCATCAAGAAAAAAAGGGAGAAGACTCAAATCAATAGAATTAGAAATGAAAAAGGGGAAGTAACAACTGACACTGCAGAAATACAAAGGACCATGAGAGATTACTACAAGCAACTATATGCCAATAAAATGGACAACTTGAAAGAAATGGACAAATTCTTAGAAATGCACAATCTTCTGAGGTTGAACCAGGAAGAAATAGAAAATATGAGCAGACCAATCATAAGCACTGAAATTGAAACTGCGATTAAAAATTTTCCAACAAACTAAAGCCCAGGACCAGATGGCTTCACAGGCGAATTCTATCAAACATTTAGAGAAGAGCTAACATCTATCCTTCTCAAACTCTTCCAAAATATAGCAGAGGAAGGCACACTCCCAAACTCGTTCTATGAGGCCACCATCAACCTGATACCAAAACCAGAAAAAGATGTCACACAAAAAGAAAACTACAGGCCAATATCACTGAAGAACATAGATGCAAAAATCCTCAACAAAATACTAGCAAACAGAATCCAACAGCACATTATCAATGGAACAGGATAGAGAGCCCAGAGATAATCCCATGCACATATGGTCACTTTACCTTTGATAAAGGAGGCAAGAATATACAATGGAGAAAAGACAGCCTCTTCAATAAGTGGTGCTGGGAAAACTGGACAGCTACATGTAATAGAATGAACACACTTCTTAACACCATACACAAAAATACACTCAAAATGGATTAAAGACCTAATTGTAAGGCCAGATATTCTAAAACTCTTAGAGGAAAACATGGGAAGAACGCTCTTTGACATAAATCACAGCAAGATCCTGTTTGACCCACCTCCTACAGAAATGGAAATAAAATCAAAAATAAACAAATGGGATCTAATTAAACTTAAAAGCTTTTGCACAGCAAAGGAAACCATAAACAAGATGAAAAGACAACCCTCAGACTGGGAGAAAATATTTGCAAATGAAGCAGCTGACAACAGATTAATCTCTAAAATACAAAAGCAGCTCATTCAATTCAATATCAAAAACACAAAAAAAAAATCCAAAAATGGGCAGAAGACCTAAATAGACATTTCTCCAAAGAAGATATACGGATTGCCAACAACCACATGAAAGGATGGTCAACATCACTAATCATTAGGGAAATGCAAGTCAAAACTACAATGAGGTATCACCTCACACTGATCAGAATGGCCATCATCAAGAAATCTACAAACAGTAAATGCTGGAGAGGGTGTGGAGAAAAGGGAACCGTCTTTCACTGTTGGTGGGAATGTAACCTGATACAGCTACTCTAGAGAACAGTATGGAGGTTCCTTAAAAAACCAAAAATAGAACTACCATATGACCCAGCAATCCTACTACTGGTCATATACACTGAGAAAACCATAATTCAAAAAGAGTCATGTACCACAGTGCTCATTGCAGCTTATATGGGGATATATATATATATATATATATATATATACACATATAGTTTATTAACTTTTATATACAGCAGAAAGTAACACAATATTGTAAAACAATTATACTCCAGTAAAGATCTTAAATAAAAAAGTATTCCTGCACCTTGTTTGGGGAGATGTTGGCTAAAGACCTTAGAAACTTAATATTGGACGAAGGACTCTTGCTCCACTATGTGGATGACTTGCTTATAGCGAGCCCTACATATGATAAATGTCTACAAAATACCATCAGAACCCTGAATTATTTAGCTAATTGTGGATATAATGTCCCCAGAAAAAGACCCAGATATGCAAACAGCAAATCTCTTATCTGGGCTTTGTCCTCTCCCAAGGATAGCGGGATCTTTTGCCTGACAGAAAGCAGGTAATTGCAGGCTAGAGTGCCAAACAGCCTTTGAAACAATAAAAAAGAAGGTAGTCTCATCACCAGCTTTGGGACTACCGGACTTAAAGACACCTTTCAAAGTGTATGTCCATGAGAGACAAGGCATAAGCCTTGGGGTGTTAATTCAAACTCTGGGGAATATCCTTCCACCCACTGCCTACTTCTCAAAACAACTATAACAGACTGTTAAGGGGTGGCCTCCTTTCCTTAGAGCTGTAGCAGCCACTTGGGATATACTTCAGGAAGGTGAGAAGTTTACCCCGGGGCAAACCACCACTGTGAACACTGTGTATGTTCCTCACCGTGTCCTTTCTTTGCTGGAACAGAAAGCCGGCTATCAGCTGACTTCCTGGAGAATGGGAAAGTACCAGGCCATTCTCCTGGACAATCCCAACATAAGACTTCAAGTCACTTCAGCCCTAAACCCAGACACATTGCTCCCGATGGATGCTGTACAATCCCCAGAGCCTGACTCCTATACGTCATCAAGCTACTGTATTCTAGCAGACCAGACACAATGGACCAACCCTTGGCTGAGCCAGATATGGAATTGTTCACCGATGGAAGCAGCTTCGTGGACCAAGGTAGGCAACGTGCCGGGTACGCAGTGGTAACACTTAAAAGGATCGTTGAAGCAAAAGCCCTGCCCCCAGGAAGCTCAGCTCAGAAGGCAGAAATCATTGCTCTGACAGGAGTCCTGCTCCTTGCTAAAGGGAAGTGAGTAAATATATACACAGATTCCCACTATGCATTCTCATTGGTGCATGCTCAGGGGGTGATCTGTAAAGAACTGGGGCTTCTCACTTCAAACAATAAAGACATAAAACATGCTTCTGAAATCCTGTCACTATTAGAAGCGGTCCATGAGCCCTCACAAATGGCTGTAATGCACTGCCCAGGCCACCAGAAGGGCGAGACTCATATAATAAAAGGCAATTGATTAGCTGACCAAGCTGCAAAGAAAGCAGCAAAGGAAGGTGATTATCAAGCCATGATTGGGTCACTTCTCCCACAGATCGACTTGTCAAAATATCAGCCAGTGTATTCAGAAAAGGACAAGGAGAGGACCAAAGAGTGGGGTTTCACTTTGACCATAACTCACCTGGCTGGAAATGTAATGCACAAGGAACTGTTTTGATTCCTGAGGCCCTCTTGGACACTGTGCTGAAGCACATTCATGACAGTACACATCATGGGAGAGATGCCTGCAATGGATTCAAAAGGATATACTTGGACCTCACCTACAAAAGACCATCCAGTGAGTCACACGGAATTGCATGATTTGTGCTAAAAATAACCCCCAAACTGCTGTCAGACCTTCCCAAATGGGGAGCCAGCCCAAAGGGACCTGCCCCACCGAGGACTGGCAAATAGACTTTACTCAAATGCCTCGAGTTGCAGGAAACTTCAGATACCTGCTGGTGTGTGGACACTTTTTCAGGATGGGTGGAAGCATATCCCACACAAACAGAAAAAGCCTCCAAACTGGTTAAAGTCCTCCTTAAGGAAATTATTCCCCGGTTTGGACTGCCTAACACCCTTCAGAGTGATAATGGATCTGCTCTTTTCTCTAGCATAACCCCAAAAGTGTGTAAAGTGCTGCAAATTGATTAGAAGTCACATTCACCCTGGAGACCACAATCAACAGGAAATAGTGAGAAAATGTATCATACATTGAAAAGGAGCATTGCTAAAACATGGCAAGAAGCTAATTTAACTTGGGATAAGGCGTTGCCAGTTGCCCTGCTGTGGATCAGAGTGGCTCCCAGAAGCAGGCTTAAATTAAGCCCCTTTGAAATATTGTATGGCAGGCCATTCCAGGTGTCTGCCTGGACAGGGGAATCTGTAAATGCTCTGAAAGACCTAGCTGTTTCTAATTATGTTAAAGCTTCAGGCACTATGCTAACCTCTGTTCATGAGTTTGCTTCCAGCAGATCTGCCTATCCAACTGAAGTACCCTACATCATTTCCGACCCGGAGATCAAGTCCTCCTTAAAACCTGGAGAGAACAAAGACCTGGGCACCAGCTGACTGCAAGGTAGACAGGACCACACGTGGTATTACTCACCATGCATTCATCTGTCAAATTGGCTGGGATAAAGCCTTGGATTCTTCACACTTGCATTAAACCTGCACCACCATCATCTAAAATGACACAACTCCTGAGAGGCTTGGAGAGCAGTGGGTTTGTGAACCTTTAGAAGACCTAAGGTTGCTCTTCAAAAAGGATAGGTGTTGAGACTGCAATTTCTTTACAGCTTGAGAAGGGTGGGTCAATCTACTTGTTTAATCCTGTTCTACTGAACAACAGAGCATCAGGTTCAAATAATTGAGAGTTGTACTATTTACTAAAAATTCTGTAACTGAGCAGGACCCTATGGGGCCTTCCTGGGACAGACCTTCCCCCATGTCCCCTGCTTTAGCTGCTCTCTGAAGTACATAGATAATAGTATTTGATGCAAATTTCCTGAGTTGTTTTGCAGATGTGAAAATCCCTCACCAAATGGAAGATATTAACTACTTGATGACCAGAAGCACATAACCCCAGGCTTCCTGGAGCCTAAAGACTGATAAAGTTAACCCCTTTGACACCACCCTGCTGCCTTACCATCAGCCAATCAGAGAACTGTTCACGGTCTGATCACCCCCTCAACCTGGCTTTTAAAAATGCTTTGCTGAAACCCTTCGGGGAGCTCAAGGCTTTTTAAGGCATGAGCCACTTTGTATCCTTGCATGGTCTTGCAATAAACCTTTCTCTGCTCCAAACTCTGATGTTTCAGTTTGTTTGGCCTCACTGTGTGTCCAGCACATGAACTTGCATTAACAATTCTAAGAATTATCCCCTGCCCAAGGCTGATCAGTTGCATTCTACAATCACCCTTCATTACCCCTACACAGCAGGAAGTAGCCAAGAGTGGTCATCGTCCCTTTTCCCCACAAGATTGTGGAATGGACATTGACAGTGGGGAACTGAGACAGGGAAGAGGGAAATCTGACTCCATGTTGGATCTGTTTCTTTTACTTTAACCTTTGCTTTCTGTTGCTTTTGTTATTATAATCACTAAAAGGATGCTGTCTATAGCTGTAAGCATACATAATGACCTGTCACAGGGAACCCTGCCCAGCTATGAATGGCTGCAGAAAAGAAGAAATTAGCACATCCCTTCCCTGATGAGGGCCAAGAAAGGAGATATCTTACAAGACTAATGGCCTTTCACTTTATTTCCTCACCACTTCTCCCTCTCTGTTCTATAAGAGAAACTGGCATCCAGCCTCCAATCAGATGGTTTTTGGGGACACTAGTCTGCCATCTTCTCCATCTGCCATCTTCTCCATCTGCCATCTTTCCGAATAAAATCATTATTCCTTGCCTCAACACCTCATCTCCCAATTTATTGACATGTCGTGCAGCAAGCAGAGTGAGCTTGGACTCAGTAAGAGCCCAAGTCACATCTCAGCTGGTTTGCTGGGCTCCTGGATCCCAGCTCCCTAGAAGGTCACAACATGGAAAGGTTACTCAGGGTAGGAACTGCCGCTCCCTCATCTGTGTCCTTGTCTCATCTTCATTGCAGCCCCAGGACTCAAGACGTGTTTCCTCAGTTTTGGAGATGAGGTAACTGTGATTAACAGTAGTGAAGTGGCCGGCCCAAGAGCACTCAGCCCATGCTGGCAGAGGAAGGACCCTGCACCTACTCTGCAGGAGCCAGAGCCTGCCTGGCCCAGTCAGGACTCCCTGGGAGGGAGATTCACACTCTCCAGACCCTTTCCTGCCTGGTTGAAGAGCTACCTCCTCACCACAGCCTCCCCACAGCTTAGAATCCCTCCCTTAGCAAAGAAGGGGCTGCTGTGAACAGCTCACATCATGAGCTGGGCCACGCACCCTAACTGTCAAGGTTCAAGCAGGATAACCATTTATTCTGCAAAGTGAAGCTTGGCTTACCTGAGGGGTTCTTCACCGAGTGTGGTCCTGGCTGGGGTCATTCACGTGGCTCCACTCAGCTGGGATCCCAGGTGGACAGGAACATTCTAGAAGACTTCATCCACATGTCTGATGCCTCTGCGGAGGTGACTGGGGCTCTTGTAGCCATCTGGCTCCCTCTGTTCATGGAATCTCAGCATTTATACTCCAGACCAAGATTCACTACATGGCAACTGGGTCCCAAGAAGGAAAACGCAGAGACTGCAAGGCCTGTTAACCTGGGTTTGTACATTACGTGGTGTTCCTTCCATCACGTTATATTGGTTAAAGCAGGTCACAAGCCTGGCCAAGATTCGAGGGATGGGGCCCAGCCTTCACACTCCTGAGGAATGGGGTAGAAACGGGAGGGATTGTTGGTGGCCAGCTTTGAAGAGACATTCGCAGCCAGATGAGGGTAGCGTGACTGACCTTATGTTTAAAAAAGAAAATGTCCTTATCAACAAAATATGCATATTCACATGTTTACAAGTGAAATGACTTAATGTCTGGGGTCTGCTTCACAACCATCCAGGAAAAATGTGAAAGACATGAAACAGCGTTGGCAAATATCAAGAATCATGAAAAAAACGTTGATGGGCATAGGGTGTTCATTATACTTTCTCTCTATTTTTGTAAATGTTTAAAAATTTTCCACTATAAGGTGCAAAAAAAAATCCAGCAAACAAGTAAAGCTGAAGAGGTTGGGAGGTAGGAGGCAGTGTCTCTACAGTGCCGTGGACTCAAGGGGGGCTGAACTGGGTCACCTCCCTGGCTTCTCCTACCTCTAATGGGGGGAGGGCATCCCACCAGCAGCCCAAAGAGTTCAGGAGAAAGAGGAAGGGGTTGCAAGCCTTGGGTACATTCAACAAGGGTGGGGCATGCATGAGGAGAGGAGCGGGGGGCTGGGCGGGCAGCAGGAGGGTAACACCCACCTCACCCCCACCTCCCGACACCTCATGCCCTGCTCCAATCTCTCCATCCTCCTGGGCATCAACCCGCCGGGCCCACGGGCAGCCACCCCGTACTGTTCTGCCCACCCTTGTGCTTCTGAGCTTGAGGCAGCCTCTGTGCACCTGAACAGCTCATCTCAGCTCTCTGCCAGCTCATCTCAGGAGAAAGCTGTAGCTCCGACACCCGGTCCCCAGGTCCTGGTTCCCACACAAGGTCCCTGCAGACAGCTATGGTCAGTGAAAAAAACATTTGTTTTCTAAAAATGTCACATGACGTCAAGCCCTCTCCTGGGCCTCATGGATGCAGCAGTGAATAGTGGTCTCTGCTGTCATGGATCTTATATTTAGGGACACAAGATGAGCTTACGGAAGAAGCAACGTCTGATGGGAACCAAGGGTGACCAGCTCCTGGAGGTCGAGCATTCAGGGTCCTCTCCACTGAGATTTTCCCAGTTCCTCCTCTTTTGTTTCCAAACCACAAGACCCTCCATGTCATGTAAAGTATGTGTGTACACGTCTGTGTGCGCATGTGTGTGCAAGAATGTGTGTACATATGTGTGCGACTGCGTGTGTACATGTGTGCACACGTGTGCATGTGTGTATGCATGCGTGCATGTGTGTGTGTGTGTGCCTCGATTGTCACTGCTGGTGCCGTTTTGTTTCCCAAAGCAGGCGTGAGGCTGAGGGGCAGGAAAGAGCAGCAGAGGTGGAGAGAGCCATTGGTTCTCTCCATCATTTATTCTTGTAAAGTTGCCAAGGTTCTCCTGGGTCCTGAGACTACGGAGGGGAAAACTTGGCCACTGTCTTGTCAGAACTGACAGCTCTTGGCTGCTGACTCCAAGCTGGGGTTTTCTGCCTTTTCCAGAGAAAATATCCTCTTCCTCTGACGCTCACTTTGTTCTTTGAATTCACATACAAAGCCTTTCACCAGTGAAGAGAAAAGCAAAACTCTCCAGGGAGAGAAAGCCGACACCTACCTGGAGATGGCTGGCGTGCAAAGCCCTGAACATCTGGCCATGGAGTCAGAAAGACTGTTCCTCACTGGCCAAACCACCTTGGGAGAGCTGCTAAACCTCTCTGAGGCATATTTTCCTCACTTCCAGAACAAGGTGTTGTCAGAGTTGGATGAGGTCATGTCTTAGAGAGCTAGGAGCTGAGGGGTCCTCAGATGTCACCAGTTCCTCCCATCCTGGCCCAACCCTGGTCTCAGCTACCCTTCCTGCCTCATCTTTTCTTCTGCAAAGCAGAGTTTACTCTCCTGCCCCAGAGCCCCACCCATCTGAGAAGCCCAGAAGACACACATGGCCCAGACCCTCAGTGAAAGTGGCCAGCATGGACCAGTTCTAGAAGCCCAGCATGCACTGCCATCTGGAGGGGGGCACTTCCAAAAATGCAGACATTGGAAACAATGTGTGATTCTAAACAGGTCCCATTAAGTGCATGGCTAATAAGAAACCCTTGCTCTGGGTGCTGGTTTTGCTTCCCTTTTTCCATTAGGGTCAGAAAAGCTTTGTTCTACAAAGGATCTAAAGTGAGTTTCTTGAGTAAAGGGTTTTCTTTCCCTTGAGAGCCATGGGATTCAACAGGATGAAGTGGAGCCAGAGAGGGGAACCGCAGGACATCTGTGAAAAGTACAGAGACTGTCAATGGGGAGACCTTTCGTAGAACTCGCAATGTTCAAAATCATGCCTGTATCTTCGACTGCTGCTCCAAACCCTCCACCCCAACCCCAAGCCCAACCCCAGGGTGAGCAGAAACTCACACAGAGCCCCTTAGCACAGAAGCTGGGGGACCTGGACACAGTGCCTTGCACTATGAGAGCTGGGAGGGTGATGGAGGAGCCGGGAAGGAAGAGTCGGACAGCCCACCCCAGGAAGGACTTGCCTTCTAAACTTTCCCTCCCAAGAAAAATGGAAGACTGACAAGGCATTTTGCCAGCAGGGGCCAAGCATGGGGCAGGACAGATGCTGGTTGAGACTCTGGTCTCTCAAGCCAGACCCAGTACTGCCACTTACTAGCTGTGTGACCTTGGGTAAGTTACACAACATCTCTGTTCCTGGGTTTCTTCACTTGTAAAATAACAGATTTAGGTATATGAATATAAGCACAGCCTCTAGGTAGCCATTATCGCAATTTCAGAGTCAAGGGGCAGGAGAAGTTATAATCTAGGAGCTCCTGTGAGCTGCCTCATTCTCTTCCTATGAGCCATCCATTACGGATTCTAGGAGAAGCTGGGTCCAAAAATGGGTCCTAGACTGACCCTTCCTGGGAGAAGAAAGGTGAAAAACGGCTGGGGATGCCACCAAGCCAGCATGCCAGGGGACTCAGTTTGGTCAAATAGAATTTAAAACTGACATCTCTGGGGGGAAATACCTAATACAGACACACATGGAACAAGCAGGGTGTCTGAGGTCACAGGGAAGGGAGTGGGCTGGGCCGGAACGGGGGGGTGGTGCTGCTGTGTGCTGAGTCCTCCCAGGAGGACCATCTCAGGAGGAAGGACAGGGAGGACAGTAGCCCTGAGCACGTCTAGGAGCCCCAGCTTGAGGCAGTGAGGGGTGTGGTCAACCCCAGGCCCCGAAAGAGGCCATCTGGCTGCCATTTCTGACTTCACCACATGGCCTTGGGCTCAGGACGGCGCTCTGGAAAGCTGGAGGAGATAAACATACACAAATCATAGAGCTGTGAGGATTAGTGACGAAACATAGACTTACAGCAGTGCCTCCTGCTAGGTGAGATGGATCGGTAGCTGCTGTTATTTGTATGATTTGCCTGTTGGTTAGGTTTGGTGATACATTTTCTCATCATAGGAAAGTCAGGCAATGGGTGGAAGAATTTTCTTACCCTCACGTCTCTTTTCCTCCCCTTTTCCTGAAGACAGTGTGACCCCGTGAGGAGCGCCAGGGGCATTTATAGCCCATCTTGGGGACGTGGACACTGCAGACACCTGAAGACCCAGACAGAGAGGGTGCACCTGCCTGAGGACCAAAGGGAAGTCCCCATCACCACTGCCTTCTCTAGAAACAATGGCATGAGACAGGTGTGGGCATCCCCACTTTACACACGCGGAGAATGAGCCCAGAGAGCTTCTGGCTCTTATGCAAGATCACACAGTTAGGGAACAGTGGAGCCAGGCCCTGGCTCTCCCCCTCCCCCACTCCTGCCTCACCAGCACCAGCAGCCATGGTAAAGTACAAGGACCCTCTCCAGACCTCTTGAATCAGAACCTCTGGGTAATTTTGAGGCAGCTCCAGTTTGAAACCCACTAGAGATGAACTAGCACACTAGGGAAGTGCTCATGGCCAGAGCAGAAAAACCCAACAACACAGGAATCTAAAGACCCAGGCTCAAGGCTAGAAGGCCTGAGAGCTTCCCTAGATGCACAGGGACCAAATATGCAGGCTCAGAGATGAGAGGGTGGGAAGGCAGGAAGAAATGACAGGACTGAGTGATGTTAGGGCATGTGGCACACCCACTCAGGCTCAGTGTTCCTTCCTGGTGGCTGGACTAGAACAGGAGGGATGAGTGGACATCAGCTGAACTGAGATCTGGCTTGGGCGGGCGGTTTCTGGGATCCAGCCCTGACTCTCCCTCATTGCCCTTGGGGAGATCGCTTCTCTGCAGGAGGGGGGGCTAGCAGAGAGTGTTACCAGGGATAACATCATAAAACACATAGGGCCTGCTTAGCCATCAGCGGCCACTGCATCTAGAAAAAGACACTATAGTAAGTCCCCTGTATATGAACCTTCAAGTTGCGAACTTTCAAAGGTGCGAATGTGCATTCCATCCACGTCAGGCGGGAGTGACATGGCAGCTTGCCCTCCATCTCCTCTGGCTGACGATCTTTCAGCGCTACCATCTCCCACCTCCTCTCCCTCCTCCAGTCAGTAACGCCTTCTTGCCTGTTTACCCAATGCCAGGCCCTGTATGCCAGCTGCTGTACCATACTGCTGTACTTTTAAAGATACTGTAAGATTAAAAATATTTTCTTTATTTTTTGTGTTTGTTTCTTACATATCATTTGTGTGATATGTACTATGACAGTACAGTACTATATAGCCGGTTGTGTTAGTTGGGTACCTAGGCTAACTTTGTTGAACTTATGAATGCACTCTCGGAGTAGAACACGTTCATGTGGAGGGGACTTACTGTATTGAGTTTTCAAATGAGCATCACAGTGGCGGTGGCACGCTGGGTTGTGGGCTTGAAATAGGAGCGCTCCAGAGAAATCAGGGTGGTGGGAGAGGAGGATGCGCTCACCTCCCCGTCACAAACACATCAAAAGTACAACTACATGTAAAATAACTCTCACTGAAATCAACATGAAACTTAGCAAGACAGCTCTTCTACAACCAAGCCTATATATAAAGATCCACATGGGGCTTCCCTGGTGGCGCAGTGGTTGAGAGTCCGCCTGCCGATGCAGGGGACGCAGGTTCGTGCCCCGGTCCGGGAGGATCCTACATGCCGCGGAGCAGGCTGGGCCCGTGAGCCGTGGCCGCTGGGCCTGCGTGTCCGGAGCCTGTGCTCCGCAATGGGAGAGGCCACAACAGTGAAAGGCCCGCGTACCGCAAAAAAAAAAAAAAAAAAAAAAGGATCCACATGAAAGCTGGTAGGAAGGGAGGAGAAGCATACTCCTGGTGAGGGACCCAGAAGAGGAGAGGATACCACTGGTGCTGGGATCCTCCCTGGGGAGTGAGGGGTCTGAGCCACATATAAGGCACCCCAGCCCCGGGTTTAACACTGGCAAGATAAGCTCCTTAGCTGGTTTGAAAAAAACCTGTAAGAAACGGAGACTCAGCTCTTGGAGAGCACACACATGGACTTGCTCACTCCCAGTCACAGCATGGAGGCAGTAGATGGAAAACTGCCTGGCGCTCTGGCTGGCTTGCCAGGATCACCCCAGTGCACCCCCCCAGCCCATACCAGCCTCTTGTTCCAGTCCCTCTAGCTCCAGAGCTGCTCTCTGCTAGAGCAAAGACTGCCATTGCCAATGAGAGTGTGCCCATTTGGAGGGAACAGAGCCAGCTTGGACCCCAGCCTCTGACCAGCGTGGAGACAGCCATCGCCAGTACACATGTCCCTGCCCACCTCTGGCAGGAAGGAAACTAGCTCCAGCGCAGAGACTGACATCACTGGCAGGAGTGAAACCAGCTCAGTAGTGTGGCCCCAACCTCTCCAGCCCTGACCCAGCCTCTAACCAAGGCATGCACACCAACTAAAAAAGTGAAACCAACGCAGAAGTGCAGCCCCAAGCCCTCAGGCCCTGGCCATAACCCAAACCAAGGCAGAGACTGCCATCACACTCAGCAGAAAATCAGCTCCCTCAGGGCTCCTGCTGCAATGCCTTGGGCCCTGACCCCACCCCCGATAGGGTAATCACAGCCACTGAGCATAGCAGAAGCCCAGCTCACACCTGCATCTGGCTCTAGCCCCTCTAAGTCCAGCCCCACCTCCCACCAAGGTAGTGACTACCAGCACACCCCAAGGGAAGATACATGCTGTGCTCACTTCAGATCCAGCTCTCCCTTCAAAGCAGCTGGTCACGTGCAGACCACACAGGGATGCTCCCACACAACGATACATGTGCAAGACCAGGATAGATGACTGTTTCACCTAATTTCATAGAGACAGGGAGAAGTAAACAAAATAAGATAGAAGAATATGTTTCAAATGAAAGAACAAGAAAACAAACCTGAAAAAAAAATCCCTAGCGAAACAGAGATAAAAAATTAACCTGATAAAGAGCTCAAAGTGATAAGAAGAAGAATGCTAACTGAACTGGGGAAAAGAATAGATGAACACAGTGACAATTTTAATAAACCACTAGAGAATAATTTAAGAAACAGAGATGAAGAATAAAATAACTAAAACGAAATATACACTAGAAGGAATTAACACCAGATTAAGTGGTACAGAAAAATGCATAAGTGATCTGGAAGATAGAATAACAGAAATTGCCCATTTAGAACAATGAAAACAAACCAAATTTAAAAAAATAAGGATAGTTTAAGGGACCACTGGGACAACATCAGATGTACTAATATTCACATTATAGGGGTCCCAGAAGGTGGAGAGAGAGAGAAAGGGGTAAAAATGTATTTGATGAAATCATGGCTGAAAATTTTTCCTAAGCCTGAAGAAGGAAACAGATTTGCAGGTACAGAAAACACAAAAGATCCCAAACAAGATGAACCCAAGAGTCTCACAGCAAGACATATCATAATTCAAATGGCAAAAGTTAAAGGGAGAATTCTAAAGGCAGCAAGAGAAAAACAGAGTCATATACAAGCCCATAAGGCTATCAGTTGATTTTCTGCAGAAATATTGCAGGCCAGAAAGGAGTGGCATGATAGATTCAAGTCCTGAAAGGGAAACACCTACAACCAAGACTACTCTACAGTAAGTCCCCTACATACGAACAAGTTCCATTCTGAGAGCCCGTCCTTAAGTCCAATTTGTTCGTAAATCCAACAAAGTTAGCCTAGGTACCCAACTAACACAATCAGCTATATAGTACTGTAAAGTAATAGGTTTATAATACTTTTCACACAAATAATGTGTAAGAAATAAACACAAAGTAATAATAAAGAGAACATTTTTAATCTTACAGCACAGTACCTTGGAAAGTGTGGTAGTGCAGTACAACTGCTGGCATACAGGGGCTGGAATCAAATGAACAGGCAGGAAGTTACTGACTAGAGGAGGGAGAGGAGGTGGGAGATGGTAGAACTGAAGGATCCTCAGCAATAGGAGACAGAGGGCAAGCTGCAATGTCACCCATACCTGATGCTGATGGCACAGGTTCTGGTTCCTTGCTGGATTCAATTCTACCTACCCTCTTGAAGAAATGATCCAGTGATGTCTGGGTAGTAGCTCTACTTTTCTCATCATAGATGACATAGTAGCACTGGATTGCACTCTGAACAGCTGCTGTAACCTTTGTGTATCGTTCTATGTTTGGGTCCTGTGCCTCAAAAACTAACAGTGCCCCCTCAAGTCAAGAAAACCCCCGTGCCATTTCCTGTGTTGTGAATCTCTTTGGTTCTTCAGTTACTTCTTCTTCCTCTTGTCCCTCTTCGTCCTTTCTCTGGGCCTCCAATTCCATCAGGTCTTCATTAGTCAGCTCCTCGTGTTGCACAGCAAGGAGTTCAATGAAATTGTCTTCTTGCAGATCTAGATCCAGCTTCTTGCTGAGGGTCACTGAAGTTGCTGAAGCCTCTTTGGACTCCTCATCCACCTTCTCAAATCCACAAAAATTATGAACAAACTGCACGCAAAAGTTCTTCCAGGGCTTCCCTGGTGGCTCAGGGGTTGAGAGTCCGCCTGCCGATGCAGGGGACACAGGTTCATGCCCCAGTCCAGGAAGATCCCACATGCCGCGGAGTAGCTGGGCCCATGAGCCATGGCCGCTGAGCCTGCGCGTCCAGAGCCTGTGCTCCACAACGGGAGAGGCCACAACGGTGAGAGACCCGTGTACCGCAAAACAAAAACAAAAACAAAACAAAACAAAAAAGTTCTTCCAAAGCCCATTCATGGTGACAGCCATAAAGTCACGCCAAGCAAAGTCAATGTTTTTTATGGCCTTGTAGATGTTATAGTTGCTCCAAAATTGTCACAAGGTTGCTAGAGTTATCAAAACAGTATGGTAACTGGCACAAAAACAGACACATAGATAAGTGGAACAGAACAGAGAACCCAGAAATAAACCCATGGCACATATGGTCAATTAATCTATGAAAAAGGAGGCAGAAATATGCAGTGGGGAAAAGGTAATCTCTTCAATAATTGGTGCTAGGAAAACTGGACAGCTACACGTAAAAGAGTGAATTCGAAAATTATCTCACACCACATACAAAAGTAACCTCAAAAAGGATTAAAGACCTAAATGTAAGACTGGAAACCATAGAACTCCCAGAAGAAAACATAGGCAGTACGACCTTTGAGATAAGTCTTAGTGATATTTTGGGGGGATCTGTCTCCTCAGGCAAGGAAAATAAAAGAAAAAATAAACAAATGGGACCTAGGTAAAATTAAAAGCTTTTGCACAGTGAAGGAGATCATTGACAAACCGAAAAAACCTACTGAATGGGAGAAAATATTTGCAAATGGTATGTCTGATAAAAGGTTAATATCCAAAATATAGAAAGAGTTCATACAGCTCAATATAAAAAAAACAACCCAATCAAAACATGGGTAGAAGACATTTTTCCAAAGCAGACATACAGATAGAAAACAAGCGCAGGAATAGATACTCAACATCACCAACCATGAGGAAATGCAAATCAAAACCACAATGAAATATTACCTCACACCTGTCAAAATGGTCTTGTCAGAAAGACAACAAATAACAAATGTTGGTGAGGATGTGGAGAAAAGGGAACACTAGTGCACTGTTGGTGGGAATGCAAACTGGTACAGCCACTATGAAAGGAGTATGGAGGCTCCTCAAAAAACTAAAAATAGAATTACTGTATGATTTAGCAATTCCACTTCTGGGTATATACCTGAAGAAAACAGAACCCCCCCACACACTTTTTTTTTTTTTTTTTTGTGGTACGTGGGCCTCTCACTGCTGTGGCCTCTCCCATTGTGGAGCACAGGCTCCGGACCCGCAGGCTCAGTGGCCATGGCTCACGGGTCCAGCTGCTCCGCGGCACATGGGATCCTCCCAGACCGGCGCACGAACCCGTGTCCCCTGCATCGGCAGATGGACTCTCAACCACTGCATCACCAGGGAAGCCCTAGAAACCCTATGTTTGAAAATATACATGTACCCCAGTATTTTTAGCAGCACTATTTACAATAACCAAGATATGGAAGCAATCTAAGGTCCATCAACAGATGAATGGATAAAGAAGATGTGGTATATGTGTACAATGGAATATTACTCCTCGATTTAAAAAAAGAAGAAGAAGAAGAATGAAGTAATGCCACCTGCAGCAACATGGATGGACCTGGAGGGTATTATGCCTAGTGAAGTGAGTCATACAAGGAAGGACAAATACTGTATGTTTTCACCTGTCTGTGGAACTAAAAACTAAAACAAATGAACAAATAAAACAGAAACAGAGAACAACCTAGTGGTTACCAGCAGGGAGAGCTGTGAGGGGAGAAGCAGGATAGAGGAAGGGGATTAAGAGGTAAAAACTACTAGATATAAAGTAAATAAGATACAAGGAGATAATGTAGAGCATAAGAAACATAACCAGTATTTTATAATAACTACAAATTGAGTATAATCTATAAAAATATTGAATCACTGTGTTGTATACCTGAAACTAATATAATATTGTAAATCAACTTTACTTCCATTAAAAAACAAAAACATGGGCTTCCCTGGTGGCGCAGTGGTTGAGAGTCCGCCTGCCGATGCAGGGGATGCAGGTTCGTGCATGCCCCAGTCCGGGAAGATCCCACATGCCGCAGAGCAGGCTGGGCCCGTGAGCCATGGTCACTTAGCCTGCGCGTCCGAAGCCTGTGCTCCGTAACGGGAGAGGCCACAACAGTGAGAGGCCCGCGTACTGCAAAAAAAACCACAAACACACATAAAAATCATGAGAGCTCCATCCCACCCTAGCAGGTCTCAGCGTGCACACCCCAATCCCAGATGGGAACTGCCATATGTTTTGCCAGAAAAGCTGCAGCTCAGTCTGCTCCTTGATGCCCAGGGAGCCTTGGGCTCCTCCAGCCTCCACGTGAACAGTTCACACTTGTGGGTTGTCTGCTCCATAGCTGGCGGGATTCAGTCTTCTCTCCCCACAAGAGCTATGGAGACATTATAATAAGAGCAACTTCTTAGATATCAGCCATGTGCCAGGCTGGGAACATTGGGGTGAATATGATTCAGTCCCTGCCTCCGAGAGCTGCCAGTCAGGAAATGGAGATACAAAAGTCAATCAGCCATCTCAAGATGGTCTTTGTCAACTAAAAGATGACTACTGAGCGGGGGTCTACTACATGGCAGGCCCAGTGCTGGGCGACCAGGACACAAGCTGTCACGGACTTGCAGACAAGTAATGCAACTGCATGTGATACGCTCTACAAATGCTGTACACAAAAACTACAGTGACAAGGTGGGGATCCCCAGAGGCAGAGGCATTGGGTCCGCCCCCTTCTGGACCTCATTTTCCCATCCATGGAAATGAGGTGGACTTGGGCTGTTGGCTCTGAGGGCCTAGTAGGCATTCTCCACCAGCACCCCAGGCCTTCTCTGCAGATGGCATTAATATACCCCAAAGCCTAAAACACACTCTCCGCTTGAAGCAGAAGCTCTAATGGCGAGGCCCTAATGTCCAGTAAGTGCTTAACTGCACACTTCTTTCTTCCACCACTGAATAAATAATCAAAATTAAGTCAGCTCTGCCTCTCTGGCTGTCTCTATTCTTTCCATGTTCAAGGCTGTCTCTCCTCTAATTAGTTGTCTTTCATAATGTAGTCTTAATAGTTCAATAAAAGTGCATGATGGGAACATTGGGGGCGGGCAGGGATGCGGTGGTCCTCTGTGCAGTCCTCTACCCTCCAGTGGCCAGCTGCTGCTGGGCCACGAGGTCAGAGCTGAATGGCCACCAGGAGAGCCATCACGAATACGCACCTCAGCCAGCAGCGCAGAACCTCGTGTGGAAGAGCAGAGCTGGTTTGGAAGGGCCCCAGGAACAGGATGGGAGGTTTACAGGGTAAAACCAGGCCACCTTTGGGAAGGCTTGCTTGTGTGAGTCATGAGATGGAAAGGCTAAATTCACCCCAAGGGAGCAAGGTCCCACCTCAGTATGCTAGAGGAATCAGGAGGGTGGGCAGCGGCTGCAGTGAGCAGAGGGGCCGGGGGCCGGGCTGGCATCCTTCCACCAACACCACTTCCAAGAGAAAGACAAGACCCTTGTTCTTCACACCACCACAGTCCCATCCCAACCTTGCCCTGCTTTGGGAGAAGGAGGGCAGCTCCGTCCCATACTCAGCCTGTATGGCAGGTATGGGATAAGATGCACATGGACTGGGCACCAAGGTTCATTTCCACACCAGTGGGGGCAGGATGGAAGGGGCACTATGCATTTTTGGAGGCATGGTTAGTAATGGAAACTGTCTTTCCTTGTACCTCTTCTCTGTGCCAAGCCCTGTGCCAGGCACCTGAATGTCCAGTGACTCATGTATTCCTAGCAGTGATTCCACTGGATAGTAGGGATGGAAGACAAGGACTCTGGGGCTCAAAGAGGTGAAGTAATTCATCCAAAGTCCCAGAGAACTTGCTTTATCCTATTCTTTTTCATCACATCATGCTCAGCAAGACAGCAAGGGCTCAGGTGGGGTGAGAGGGCATGGGGATTGCCTTAAATTGCTTGTTCTGAGTTGGAGGAGTGGGAGAAAAGACAGTAAGCACTCACTGACATTTAGGATCCTAAGAGAGAGATTGAGAGGCATGATATCATCTCTCCATCTTCCCAGTGAGTTGTAAACACTTGGTGAAGATGGTGAGAAAGTTTATGGTGCCAGCAGGAGAAACTAGCCAGAAAGCAGAAGTCCCAGCAAAGCAGGAAACCAAGTTATTGGCCAACACAAAGCGGTCATCTTGGATCATGAAGAGGTGCCTGGAGGGTCTGGGGAGCAGGGGGTAGATGTCCAAGATGAATCAGGACGCTGTGTGTCCGTGAGGCCCCAAGGAGTGGCAGCACCCGGTGTAGATGGACCTTAGCAGCTCTGCAGGGTCGGACAGGACTCCTGAAGTTGAGAGGTGCTACAGAAGGTAAACAGGGAATATACCTGGTGCCTTTAAGTGACAGAGGCTTCCGTGGGACCCAGGGGGAAGGGGCCTGGGAGAGGCAAATGTGATTGCTCAGAACACAGAACACAAGTCCCACTGTGAGGGCAGGAGAAGGAAGAAAGAGGCCTGGTGCAAAGGAAGTCTAGCTTTTCAAAAGCAGTTGATGGAGGAGCAAAATTCCACCTAAAATCCCCTCATTCATCCAGGCCTTACATCATTCTACACATACACACTGGGTGTCAGGGTCTGTGCTGGGCCCTGGCTGCAAAAATAAGCATCATTGGATGAGGGAGGTGGGCCAACCACGCAACACAGGAGAGTTGTGAAGGGTCAAGCACAGACCTTGCAGAGGCCCCTGGGGCCAAACCCTGGAGGGTTGATCAGAAGGAAGAAACAGCTCAGAGCTTAGAATCCTCAGGAGCTTAGGGTCCACTGACTGTCTACAGGGGTCTGCGGAGCCTGGAGGAAGGACAGCTCGTGTAGCCAGGCCTCTGAAGCTAGGCAGGCTTTCCGGCACAGCCTTTATGAAGTCCTTTTAACCAATTTACACAGAAAGGGTTATTATTTTTACTTTTAACTCGGGAAAACTGAGGTCAGTGTGATGTTTAATGCTATGTGTCAACTCAGCTAGGCCACGGTGCACAGATATTTGGTCAAACATTATTCTAGGTGTTTCTGTGAAGACGTTTTTTGGTTGTGATGAACATTTTAATTGGTGGATTTTGAGTAACACAGATTGCCCTCCATAATGCAGGTGAATCAGTTGAAGGGCATAAGAGAACAAAGATGAAATTCCAAGCAAGAGGGAATACTGCCAGCCAATTTCCTTTGGAATACATACACACACACACACACACACACACACACGTCCTATTGGTTCTGTTTCTCTGGAGAATCCTATCGCACTCAGAGAAGTAAAATACAGCGAAAGTACTGTGCCCAGTGAAGGTACATTCTCTGAGGGGTTTGAATCTGGGACAGCCTGAAGTCCTCTTAGCTGTCCTGTTTCATGATGAACTATCCACTGACCCTTGGAGAAATGAGAAGAAAGGAAGAAAGAAAATATCATAAATTTAGCCTATTTAGTTAACATAAAAGATTGTCCTTTATTTTGAAATATTATTTTCTTTCTCTTAGTGCCAAAATGCCCTTGGAGAAATGATTAGCTATAGTTAGTAATAGGCAATATTTTTAAATTTTATTTTATATTGGAGTATAGTTGAGTTACAATGTTGTGTTAGTTTCAGGTGTACAGCAAAGTGATTCACTTATACATATACATGTATCTATTCTTTTTCAAATAAGGACCTACTGTATAGCACGGGGAACTCTACTTAATATTCTGTAATAATCTAAATGGGAAAAGAATGTGAAATAGTCAACTTTATTTAAAGTCTTAATTTGGCAAAATTAAGAGTTGGAAATCCTTTCAATCCATCCATTTTTCACTGGTCCCCTCAAAAGCTACAAAGTCTGGGGCTCCAATCCCAGCTGGAGCTCCCCCTCATATGAGTGTGCTGGCTCTGGGCTGTGGGTATTTCAGTAACAGAGACATGCTGAGTACAGGTAATACCAAATACCAGTCACAGTGGAAAAGCAGAGCATCTGTGCCTGAAGAGGGCACAGGCAGCAAATGCCTGGAGGCTTCCTAGGAGTGGGGCCCCTGGGAAGGCTCACCTACCTTTGTAATTCTGCCCGTCTCCTCCAGTCAGTGCTGTTTATACTGACACGGTGTCCCCTATGATACAACAGAGCAAAACTCCACTCCTTTGATGAGCTTGTTCACCTCTCTGAAAATGCACTTCACCTTTGGCCAGTGGGTATTGAATATGGTTAATGACTGAGCCTTGGGCTTCTGTATTTTACAGCTTGTCTCCTCCCGGACTGTGCCCTAGGGTGGATGCTCGTAAAGGACTTCTTGCCAACCCCTCCCCAGTCCTGTGCTCATCTGTCATCTTCTGTTGCATCTCCTGGGATATCCAGGCCTTGCTCCTTTGGGTTCCTAGGACCCTGCAGCACTGGGACTCCCAAAGACCGGCTACCTCACATACACACATGTGCACACACACTCAGAGTATGACACAGGTCAGAGGACGGCACTGCTCAGCAGTGCGGCTCCCTGGACTGGGGGTCAGCTCTGGGCTCCAGCCACGAGGACCAGCTCTGTGACATCTTGCATGTCCCAGACCCTTAAGAAGTCTACAGGTTCTAATATTGCAAATGGAGATCATAATACCTTCTGTAAAGTAAAATATGGCCAAGTAGAAGCCGAATAATAAAAAATGATTTCTTGATGATTCAAAACTTCTTCTCTCTTTTACTTTTGTGGGTGGAAATATCCCCACACCACCCTGCCTTTTGACATCCTACACACAACTTCACACATCGTTGTGACTAAGGGTCATTTTTTCTGAGTTACCACAATGGTGCTGTGCTCTTCCTGGACATTTTGGGGGGCAGTGAGGGGCACCTTTGACCCGCTAAAGGGATGACTGACTGTTACCTTTTTCAGCAGGCTGTCTGGTAGCTGGCCCTACCTGGAGAACCAGGGAAGCCTAGAGGTAGGGTTGCACCAGGAGATTCTTACTTATGGTGAGTAGAGCTGAAGGGCAAACCCCAAAGTGTTGTACAAAAGGAATGTGAATTCAGAGCCTGGTACAACACAAAATTGTGGGGAAATGCAGGTGGGATGTAAGATGGAGTCTGATGGGCAAAAACACTGGAAGAACCACTGAGGCAGACAAACAGCCAGCCCAAGGATGCCCTGAGACCAAGGGGCTGCAGCAGCATTTTAAGATTTCCTGCTCCAGCCAATGTGGATGTGCTGAGTATATTCAAAGGAGCGGAGGCACGGCCGTGCCCATGGGCATAGGGGTTTTCTTTTCTTTTCTTTCCTTTTTTTATGGCCAGTTCATTTTTTCCGACCCTCAGCTAAAGTTGCCCACTGTTGTCTGAATGTCTGTGGGTGGAAAACCCCTCCCCATAATGACCTCCATCACTGTCATCATGCCTTCTACTAATCAGCTGTGAACTGGGGATGAAAGAAATAGAAACTTCTTAGGACTTGGTGTAAAATAGGAAGGACTGGGCTTTGAAGGAGAACTCCAGAGCCTTTCCAAGCTCAACTGCCTGGGTTTTGGTGCATGGCCTTTATGAGAGCAGCTTTGACCACTTGCACACCTGTGATTTTAACTTGAAGCCCTTCTCACCTCCTGGGTCACCACCTGCAGAAAGCATTTACAACATGACTGACAGCGGCCATTTATTGCCCACTCACCATGTGCTAGGTTCTTCACCAGGCCCACCATAGGCACAATTTCATTTAACTCCTTTCAACAGCTGAATGCTATTGGGCTTCATCATGAGGAAGTAGACTTGGGACAGTTGTGTGACTTGCTCAGGGCCCCACAGCTAGTCAGTGACAGAGGCAGGAGTCAACCCCAGACATTTCTGGCTCCAGAGCCCTTTCATGTTCCTTCCAATAATTCACATGGCCTTCACATGCCCACTGGGCTGATTTGGGGACTGGTAAAAAGCTTCACCAAGACCGCTAGTGGATTGAGGGCTTTGCCACAATTCCAGTTAAAGCACTGAGGAGGTTAGATTGATTCACCAATAAATAAATAAATCCATACCTCTGTTGGAAGATTGTATCTACTCAAGCTGAACACATCCAGTCCACTTATAGGCATATTCCTAAAAGATAAGTGTGCATACATGCACCAAAGGACGTTTTCAGATGTGGTCATTCCAGCACTGTCTGTAGTACCTCCAAACTTAGAACAACCAAATTTTTGTCACAGGAGCCTGGATATGTAAACTGTGTCTGGTCCTAAAATGGGATACCGCCGGCTGTGAAGGTCAACAGACCACAGCTCTACTCAAGAGCACGCACAGAGGCTGCTGCATGGGCCACGGGGCCTCAGGCTGAGATCAGGACCCTAACCTCCTTACGTTGTTCCAGATTTGCACTGTGTCTTCCCCACCAGCCTGGGACCTCCTTGTGGGTAGAGAGCTATCCCTTTCCCCCCACCATTTCACTCTGGACTTAACCAGGTGCCATCATCTTTGGGAACATTCCTGACTACCCACCCCCCAGATGTCAATGAAATAGAGGACAGAAAAACAATAGAATCCATGAAACCAAAAGTGGGTTCTTGGAAAAGATCAGCAAAATTGACAAACATGTAGGTAGACTGACAAAGAAAAAAGAGAGAAGACACAAATAACTAAAATCAGAAATTCAAGTGGGGACTTTATTTCCAACTTTATGGAAATTAAAAGGAGTATAAGAAAATAGCATGAATAATATACACCAACAAATTAGATAACTTAGATGAATAGACAAATTCCTAGAAATACATAAACTACCAAAAGTGACTCAAGAAGAAATAAAAAATCCGAATAGATGCTGGTTATGGACTGAATTTTGTCCCCCCTCAAAATACGTGTGTTGAAGACCCAGCAGATTAATACAACCTGTAACAAGTAAATAAGATTGAAAAACAATCTCCCAAAGTGTTGCCAAAAATGTGGAAAAATTGGAACCTTCACACATTTCTGGTGGGAATGTAAAATGGTTCAGCCACTGTGGAAAATGGTCTGGCCTTTCCTGAAAACTTTAAACATTAAATTACTGTATCATCCAAAATTCTATTCCTAGGTATATACGTGCCCCCAAAGAACTGAAAACAGATACTGTTACATATATAAGCATATTCATAACACCATTATTCACATAGATTCAAATGTCCATCAACAGATGAATGGGTAAACAAATTGTGGTCTATAGATAAAATGGAATATTATTCAGTCATAAAAATGAATAGAATATTGACAAATGCTACAATGTTGATGAATCTTGAAAACATAATGGTAAGGGAAAGAAGCCAGGCACAAAATGTCATATATTGTGTGATTCTATTTATGTAAATATCCAGAATAAATACATCCATAGAGACAGAAGACGCATTGATTCTTGCCAGTATCTAAGGAGAAGGTGTAAGAAGAAACTGCTTAATGGGCAAGAAATTTGACTTTGGAATGATGGAATTGTTTTTATAGAGGTGGAAGTTATACAGCATTGTAACTGCATTAAATGCCACTGAATTATCCAATTTAAAATGGTTATTTTACTTTTTCTCATTTTTTATTGAAGTATAGTTGATTTAAAATGTGTTAATTTCTGCTGTACAGAAAAGTGACTCAGTCATACACATCTATACATTTTTTATATTCTTTTCCATTATGGTTTATCTCAGGATATTGAATATAGTTCCCTGTGCTATACAGTAGGACCTTGTTGTTTATCCATTCTATATGTAATAGTTTGCATCTACTAACCCCAAACTCCCAGTGCATTAATTTTATTTTCTGTGAATTTCACCTCAATAAACTGTTTTTTTAGAGGGCAACGCAGGAGATCCTTGTGCTGTTGGAAATTGTTCTATACCTCAACTCAGGTGGTGGCTATATGAACCTTTGCATGAGATAACACTCTGTTATCAATGCACATGCACATACACATACATCCACATACACACACAGGTACAAGTAGAACTGGGGAAATCTAATTAAGACTTGTGGATTGTATCAATGCCAATGTCCTGGTTAGGATATTGTACTGTAGTTTTCCAAGGGGCTACCTTACAACAAACTGGGTAAAGGGTCCATGGATCTCTCTATATTACCTCTAAAGCTACATGTAAATCTACAATTATCTTAAAAGTTTCAGTGTGAGGTGATACCTTACTGTAGTTTTGATCTGCATTTCTCTAATAATTAGTGATGTTGAACAGCTTTTCATGTGTTTCTTGGCCATCTGTATGAGTTCTTTGGAAAAATGTCTGTTTAGGTCTTCTGCCCATTTTTTGACTGGGTTGTTCATTTTTTTTTATATATCGAGCTGCATGAGGTATTTGTATATTTTGGAGATTAATTCCTTATCAGTTGCTTCATTTGCAATCATTTTCTCACATTCTGAGGGCTTTCTTTGTTTTGTTTATGGTTTCCTTTGCTGTGCAAAAGCTTTTAAGTTTAATTAGATCCCATTTGTTTATTTTTGTTCTAATTTTCATTGTTCTAGGAAGTGGATCAGAAAGGATCTTGCTGTGACTTATGTCAAAGAGTGCTCTGCCTATGTTTTTTCTAAGAGTGTTATAGTGTCTGGCCTTACATTTAGGTCTTTAATCCATTTTTAGTTTATTTTTGTGTATGGTGTCAGGGATTGTTCTAATTTCATTCTTCTACATGTAGCTGTCCAGTTTTCCCAGCACAACTTATTGAGGAGGCAGTCTTTTCTCCATTGCATATTCTTGCCTACTTTATCAAGATTGCTTTGGCTATTCGGGATCTTTTGTGTTTCCATACAAATTGTGAAATTTGTCGTTCTAGTTCTGTGAAAAATGCCAGGGGTTGTTTGATAGGGATTACATTGAATATGTAGATTGCTTTGGGTAGTAGAGTCATTTTCACAATGTTGATTCTTCCCATCCAAGAACATGGTATATCTCTCCATCTATTTGTATCATCTTTAATTTCTTTCATCAGTGTCTTATAATTTTCTGCATACAGGTCTTTCGTCTCCTTAGGTAGGTTTATTCCTAGATATTTTATTCTTTTTGTTGCAATGGTAAATGGGAGTGTTTTCTTGATTTCACTTTCAGATTTTTCATCATTAGTATATAGGAATGCCAGAGATTTCTGTGCATTAATTTTGTATCCTGCTACTTTACCAAATTCATTGATTAGCTCTAGTAGTTTTCTGGTAGCATCTTTAGGAATCTCTATGTATAGTGTTATGTCATCTGCAAACAGTGACTGCTTTACTTCTTCTTTTCCGATTTGGATTCCTTTTATTTCTTTTTCTTCTCTGATTGCTGATTGCTATGGCTAAAACTTCCAAAACTATGTGGAATAATAGCAGTGAGAGTGTGAAACCGTCTCTTGTTCCTGATCTTAGAGGAAATGGTTTCGGTTTTTCACCATTGAGAATGATGTTGGCTGTGTGTTTGCCATATATGGCCTTTATTATGTTGAGGTAAGTTCCCTCTATGTCTACTTTCTGGAGAGTTTTCATCATAAATGGGTTTGAATTTGTCAAAAGCTTTTTCTGCATCTATTGAGATTATCATATGGGTTTGTATCACATTGATTGATTTGCATATATTGAAGAGTCCTTGCATTCCTGGGATAAACCCCACTTGATCATGGTGTATGATCCTTTTAATGTGCTGTTGGATTCTGTTTGCTAGTATTTGGTTGAGGATTTTTGCATCTATGTTCATCAGTGATAACGGCCTGTAGTTTTCTTTTTTTGTGACATCTTTGTCTGGTTTTGGTATCAGGGTGATGGTGATCTCGTAGAATGAGTTTGGGAGTGTTCCTTCCTCTGCCATATTTTGGAAGAGTTTGAGAAGGATGGGTGTTAGGTCTTCTCTAAATGTTTGATAGAATTTGCCTGTGAAGCCATGGCTCTTTGTCATGCTGCTGAGTTCTCTGTTCTTTACAAGTATGGTTCCCTGAGGCTGCAGCTCCTTATTTCTCTAAACCAGGGCTCACTCTTCAACAGCCCATTGGCACTATCCACTTTTCCTGCTTCTGTCAGAACAGGAAGGAAACTTTAAAACCCAAATGGTCGCAAGAGTCACTTCCTGGTTGTAATATGAAACACAGACCTCTTTATGCTTCCTAGTGATTACCAGTGGACATCTCCTGTGGCTGCACACAGTAGAGAAGCACTCTCAAATTATTACATGCTTAACATGTATTGATCTCTACTAGAACTTCCATAGCCCATCAGATGAAAACCTTTCTATCCACAGTCTTTGTTCCTCCTCTATTGAAACTGCAGAGCAGATATTCTCCTCTTCTGATACATTCAAAGGTAAGAACCTAAACAAGTTGCCCAACATCAGAGACTCAGTGTTTCCTTCTTTAAAATGGGAATAATACCACCAACCTGGGGAAGTTGATGTGGGTTAATCACATAGGTAGGGTGGCTACCACGGTGACCAACAGGCAGTGAATACTCAGAATCCTATCATTGCTATTACTGGCGTGGTTGTCTCATAACCTGTGGAGAAAAGGCAGAGGCAGAGGCAGAAACCCTGATTCAGCTCCTCTGGGCCACACTGACACCCACTCCGTCAATCAGTGGCTCTCCACATGGGAGTTGCTGACCCTTAGGGGTGTTTTGGAACTTTGTGGAGGTGCTTGGGGTTATCAATATGACAAGTGGCCCTTCTTTGGTATGGGGAACCCACTTTTTTGGTATTCAAACCCACTTTTGAATGTGCTACTGGACATTCATATAGGCAACAGACTTGTTTGTTATTTTAACTTTACATGATTTTACATATATACACAAAGTATATTTACATAGTTTCACATACACTGAATTTTCAAATGCAACAATCATGTGAATCAAGGGAAGAATTGCTTCTTTACCAAGAATTGCTCTTCTTTCGGGAAAATCCTGCAACAAGGGCAATGCCCTTCAAGGTGTTTGAGTCACCTCCAGCACAAACACCTGGATACATCAGCACAAACACCTGGATACATCTGCATTTGTGGCTATCACAGTGGCCCCATACATAAGTACACTCCATGTATAAGTACTCTTCTGTAGCCCTTACTTCAAAAGGTCAAACATAAAGAAAAATGTTTAGCAAAATTATTGTTTCCTTTCTCTTCATCCACATTTATTCACTTTAAGTAGGTGAAAACATCTGATAACTTCATTATATTTTCTAATAGAGTCAGGCCTGATCATTTACACATTATAATACATAGCATTTTGTTACAGATTGCTTTCCCTTTATTTTTCCTTTTCACTCTAGTTATTATGTTCAGGACTTTATTGACTTCTTTAAAAATCATGTGTACAGGTAAGTCATCCTATCTTTGAATTCCATTTCAGTATAGTAAAGGGAGTGTTACAAAATATTTTCTGTGAAGGAGTGATTGGGTCTAACAGTGTTGAGAAACACTGCTGTATATTTATTACTTAGCCTGCCCAAGCATTCTGCTCTGTAAGAAAGCCCCTTTAATAAAGGAAGGCTGGAATTAGATCGTGATGGGGATAAACCAACTTGAGGCTGAGGAGATAAAATGAACTAGACACACATTAAATATTTAGCTGGGTTAGAACAGTTGAGTCAGAGGAAGCCCAGGTCTTAGCACAGGTAACTGATGAGATCACATTTCCATCAGCCAGATGTGGGGATGCCAGCTCTTAAGCAAAAGGGAGACAGTTTAGCAAGATTTCTGGTTTCTCATTATGGCTGAAATCAAGCCATCTTCAAAAAGGGTAAACTATCATTTTACTTTTACAAGGAAATAAGAATATTCACCCAAATTGGCACTACTGTTACCGAAAGTGGGGTCCAGATGCTCATTGCTCTAAAGCAAATAAGAGGCAAGGTTGGTAGAAAGGAAAGTTTGCTTTATTTCAGAGGCTGGCAACCAGGGTCGGGGACGGGCAGGGCAGACTCCTGTCCAAAGGCCAATTCCTCCCACTGACAATCAGGGGGCAAGAGCTTTTAAAGGGGAGTTTCAGGGGTGTATAGGTGGAGGGAGGGGGCTACATGCAGAAACAGCACAGTCAGCTCTGAAAGTCATCTTGAAATTGATCATGTAGTATCTGATCAGTGTCATCTTGATTGTTTTAAGTTAGTCTTCAGTTCCAGGGTCAGTTTGTTCCCATTTCTTTGAGGCCAGTGCTCAGAATTGTGGCAGCTTATGTCATGGCAACAATCTGGTCATCATGTAGTTAACTCCTTCCACCTATTGGGGGTTTCAGTATCTGTAAGACAGCTCAAAGTTTATGGCACATAACATTATCTATAGCCCTTGAGGAGGAACTAAAAGTCCTTGACTTTGCTTAATGACTAAACTATTACTGTTTTGTCCTGTTTGACTGTTTTCCTTTGCTTCTGTATTTTCTCACTTCTCTGATTAAATTTATGGTTTGACTAAAGTTTTTCTACAGACAAAAAGCAGGCGAAAGACCTGGGTTGGGGGGAGGACCATGGGGTCCTGCTCCATTTCATTAGTTAAAGTAGCTGTCTCAATGAACACAATTCTTCCCAATTGATGCTCAGGAAGGAATGAAATCATGAACGGCCAAACAAATGAATGAATGTGTAATAATGCAAATACTGAAGACTACTAGGGCAAGAATGAATGGTCGCTGAAGTGTCAGTAAACCCCTCTCCCAGGAGGACCCATAACCACCTGAGCTGGGCAGAGTCTGGGGTGCGCCTGCCTGGGATCTGGGTCTGAGCCCACCGCCCTCACCTGTAACTCCAGCCCCAACAGATCACAGGTCCCTACAGAGGTAAGACAGGTGAATTGTTCCCAAGGGAGCAGGTACCCTGGTGAAGGGCTTTCCCATGTCAGGGCCCTTCTGCCATCACTGGGGGCCAGAAGCCAACCCCAATGACCCCTGGACAGCCTACCTGTCAGCAGGGTCAGGTTAGCCCTTCATCTCTCAAAATCCTCTCTCCTGGGTCTCATTGCCTCAGGATTTGCCATTTAATGTATACAACAGGTATGCCTGGTGTAGTTATTCTTTTCCCCGCTGCTGGAGACAGGTTGTGAGCAAAGCAGGCTTGGTGCCTGCTTTCATGGAGCTCACAGCTGGCAGAGAGCAGACGCTGGAGGAAGAAATAAGCACATAATTAGTGAGCAATTATAATAGGACATCAGTGCTATTAAGGATGGAATGGGGAGGGGACATCAAGAAAAATTTCCATGGAAAGCAAGACCTAAGCTGAGAGTTGAAGGTTGGGAAGGAGTTCCTTGGGGGAAGTGGAAGGGAAGCTGGTGGTGGAGAGTTATCCGGGGAGCGGGACCAGTGTCTGCAAAGGCCCTGGGGTGGGACTGCACCAGAATCACCTGTCCCACGGGCCAGCATGGAGGAATGAAGAACACGGGAGAAGAGGCAAGGTGAGGCTGGGCAGAGGGGTGCGGACCATTCAGGCCTTGTAGTCAGGGCAGGAAACTTTATTTTAAGAGTGATAAAAAGCCATGCAAAAAGGTTGTATAGGGGGGAGTGGGGGAGGGGAGAAATTGACAGTTTCACATTTTAACGCAATCATGCTGGCTGCAGACTGGAGAAAGATGGATAAAGGGCCAAATAGAAAGCTGGGAGATAACTAGAAAGCCATGGCCACAGCAGGCTGGCACTTGGAGCATGTGATTGCGGAGGTGAAGGATGGACAGGCTCAAGAGATATTTAGGAGGGAAAACCGGCAGGACAGCCAGTCTGAGAAGCAAATCCTCACTAAAATACAAAGAGATGAGTGTCTAGCCTGCTACCTCTCAGACCCGGGGCTCTTAAAGTCCAACCTCCAGTTAATGCCAGTACTTGTGCACCCCTCACATCTGACTAGCCAGTCTCTGGCCAGGCAATCCTGCCAGGGGGATCGGGGAGAGCACACTGCTTATGGAAGGTTCCAAATGTAGGGAGAACCTTCCTCACTGTGACCTGAACTCTCCCCCCATTCTTGGGCCTCCAGTGGTCTCCAGATGTTGAGGATAACAGGTATGTTCCATTCTCTTCAACCACCTCCCAACCCCAGGAAGTCTTTGGGGTTCCCTTACTCATGCGTGGCCTTGGGCAAACCACTTGATGTACCTGAGCCCCAAGACCTGAAGGAGCAGCTGGCCACCAGCAGGATGGAAGATTACCAGAGTTGGCATTATTTATAAAGGCCCGGCATGTGATGGTTCTCAGGAAGCGTGAACGCTGGCCAGTCCCCCCAACATCACCCAGCTGGATTGATTGCTGGACCCAGGGTGTCAATCACCCTCACCCTTAAGGAATATCCTCAAAGTCTTCCAGGAAAGGGGTAAATTCCTCGGAGGTTCTAGAATGTTCCTCCCCTGGCCTTGCCCCAGCATGAGCCAGCTCTTAGAAACAGCAGCGGGGACACGGGCGTCAGCAGAGCCCAGGAATGAACGTTGAAGGGAGTGAGGAGGGGTAGCCTTGAGGGCAGGCCTGGCGCTGGGGTGCTGGGTGGCCAGCGGGAAGCAGAAGCCGGGCAGCAGCCGGACTGCACCAGCCACCCGAGCCAGTGGGCAGGCAGACCTTGGGAGATGCTGGGAGAAAGATATCCCAGTAGGGAAATGACCGCCCCTGCTCCCAGGTCAGGCTGTTAAGCTGTGAGGGGCTGAGGAGGTGAGAGTACTGTCACCACGGGGGCGACCGCCGTGTGTGTGAGGAAGGTCTGTGGGTACAGGGCTATGGGGTTGGCTGCACCTGTGCCCTGCACACCCACATGATCCAGCCCCCTGATCTCAATGCTGCTCTTGAGTCACCTGGGGGCCAAGGGTCCACCAGATTGACCTCAAATCCTTTCCTGGAGTGCCCACCTCCAGGTGGGGGGAGGGTCTGTTCAGCTCTGCTTAAGCTGCTTATCCAGATTTGGGAATCTAAGAACCAGGCTTTGTAATGCCCCTCAAATGAGTCTGAAAACCTGGGGCCACAGCTTCGCACAGGTGTGCACCTGGGGCCTCAGAAGCTGCTCTGGCTTCAGGGTTCCTCTCTGGGGAAGGGACAGCTTTGGGCTGAGCTGAAAGCCTCCAGGTTGTCTGTCTCCAATCTGCCTCCTACTTAGCAGGGGTGAGACCTCATGAGATTGGCCACCGGGAAAACTGACACTTTGCACACATGCTGGACCCCTGGACAGATGTCTTGGCCAAGTCAGAAACACCTTCCTGGCCTCCAACAGCGTTTACCAGCAGTTCCAGCTTGAGACACAGATCTGATCAACTAGAATGCTCTGTGACTTTAAAAGAGTAACTTAACCTCCCTGGGCAGTTTTCCTCCTTTATGAGAAAGAAAGAGAGAAAGAGAGAAAGAAAGGAAGAAAGAAAGAAAGAAAGAAAGAAAGAAAGAAAGAAAGAAAGGAAGGAAGGAAGGAAGGGAGGGAGGAAGGAAGGGAGAGAGAGAAAGAAAAGAAAGAAAGAGAAAGAAAGAAAGAAAAGGAAGGAAAGAAGGAAGAGAGAGACAGAGACAGAGAGAGAGAGAAAGGAAGGAAGGAAGGAGGGAGGGAGGGAGGGAGGAAGGAAGGAAGGAAGGAAGGAAGGAAGGAAGGAAGGAGGGAAGGGAGGAAGAGATGAGAGAAAAATATTCATAACCAAGGAAAGGGTTATTATCAGTAATAAGATCTCAGAAGTTACCCCTAGAGGCTTGGGTTGAATCTGTGTCACCATTTATGAGCTGTGTGACCTTGGCAATTTAATTAACTTCTCTAAGCCTCAATGGCCTTTGTCTAAAATTGAGATAATGATAGTACCTACCTCAGAGGTTTGTTTTGAGGATTAGATGGTAATCCACCCCAAATGCCTGGCACATTCAGCATTTTCAATAAATATCACTGGATAATTATTTGCTATAGTGAAAAGCTAGAGGTGGGGATTATAATCCCTCTTGTTGGTGGTGAAATTGAAGCTCGAAGAAGTTGGGTAAAAGGCTGAAGTCACCTGCTAGACAGTGGCAGACCCAAAGGCAGTAAGGGCCCTTATCTGCACTGCCAGGGCGTGAATGGCATAGGGTGGTGATGGGGCCTGGGTCGAGGGGCATTAAGTACCCCCCAGAGCAGTGCTTATGCACATCATCACTCTGAGAGTCTCAGGAGAAATCCCCCTCTCACCTTCCTAGTTGACATGATTTTATCTCTTAGACACAAAGAACAGCAATCTCCACTTGTCCAATGCTTGCCACGTGCCAGACATTCTTTTAAATGCTTTACGTATATTAACTCTTCAATCTCAACACAACCCTGAGGAAGGCACTGTTATTATCCCCATGTTACAGATAGAGAAGCTGAGGCCCAGAGAGCTTAAGTAACTTGCCCATAGACACACAGCTCATCATTGGAAGTGCTTGGATTTGGAGCCAAGCAATCTGACACTAAAGGCTAGAATTTTTTTTAATAATTTCAAATTTAGAAAATTGAAAGAATATTTAAAAGAACGTGTATATACTAATTACTAAGGCTTTACCCTGTTTTTACTTTATCATTCTCTATCTCTCTCTCTCTCTCTCAGCTATTTGAATATTTGAGAGTACATTGTTGACATGTCCCTTTATCCCTAAATATTTCAGCATACATGAAAATCCTAAAAATAATAGCATTCACTTACATACCCAAAATATGATTGTCTGAATTAGGAAGTTTAACACTGATACAATGGTATCCTCTACTCTACCGACCTTATTAAAATTTCATCAATTTCCCAATGATATTCTTCTTGGCTACTATTTTTTTGGTGCAGAGCTTTCATGTCTCTTTAGTTTCCTTTAGTATGAAATGATTTCTTGGCCTTTCCTTATCTTTTATTATATTGACATTTTTAAATAGAACATAGTGGGAGTTTTTTGGTTCAGAATTTCCTCCATTTGGGTCTTTCCAATGTTTTCTCACCATAAAATTTAGGTTACATATTTAGGGTAGGAATCCTTAGAGGTGATGATGTTTCATCAGTGTGTGATGTCAGGAGGAACATGATGTTAATTTGCCCCATTTCTGGTGCTGTTACTTTGCTGATTTGGTTAAGGCGATATCTGTCAGCTTTCTCCACTACAAAGTTACTATTTTCCCTTTGTAATGAGTAAGTAACTTGTGGGGAGATGCTTTGAAAGTATGTAAATGGCCAGTTGCCATCAAACCTTCACCGATCACTTTAGCATCCATTGTTGCTTCTTACCTGAATCATTGGGTGTGGTTGGGTGCCTTGCCATCTCCATCACTCCTTCTATGTGTGAATTGAGTTTCTACTCTAGCTTATCTTCTCTTTTCCCCCATTTAATCATTTATTATCAGTAGGGACTCAGGGACCGTTTTTTTTGTTTGTTTGTTTTTCATAACTGATATTTCATCACTATCACCATTCATTTTGATGCTCAGATGGTCCTATATGTGGCCAGTAGGCACCAGTTCAGCCTGGCTCCCGTTCCCTTGAGTTGTCCTTATTATTCTTTGGACATCTCCCTGTAGCACAAGATGTTCCAGGTTCGTCTTATATTTTCCCTGCCCCAGCCCTTGCATTCCAATTTCTCCAAGGAACCCTGCTTCCTCTTGGTGGAGAATGGTATTTAGAAACCATAGTCTGTGCCCAAGTGTGCTCATTTGATACTGGAGTGACACAGGTTCTGTGTAAATGTTGTGCTTCTAACCACTATACTCTCCTTCCTCTCATACTATGCAGCAGCCCAGGATCCCCTCTCATAGAGATACCTAGGCTAGGCAGTCAATTCTGCGGTACGACCACAGAGTACGTTCATCACCACGGCTTGCATTTGGGGTCCTATTCCTGGCTTGGTTTTTCCTGGCCCTTATCTTTCTTCTTTGCTCCTTTTCAACAGAGGCTACACTATTATTTTAACCTGCCCAACTTCCCATCCCCAAAGGCAGCCAAAGATATGCCTCAAAACTCCTGTTGGCCTTGCTATGGCCAAAGGAGATATCATTAAGAAGACATTAAGAGACCTAGTGAGCACAATGTGAAGAAGAAGAGAGAATGAGTAAATGAGTGCTCACTGTCAACTCCCCTGTGGGTGTGGAGCCTTCATGTTAAGGGCGTAGACTGCAAATGGTCCAGAAATTATTTTTTGTCCTAGAGGGACATGTGTGTGTGTGTGTGTGTGTTATTCAGTAGCTACACACTAAGAAGAATATCTTACCTGGTGGGAAGCCCTTGCCAAGGGTGAGACTTGGAGTTACCAATCTCACCTTGGACTAGCACACCTCAGCTCCACCCCCCAGGCCTCCTGGAGTGTTACTCCAGATATGCACTGTCCAATACAGTAGCCACTAGCCTCATGTAGTTATTTCCATTGTAATTCTTTCAACTTAAATTTGATTAAAAATTTAGATCCTCAATCCCACCAGCTGTATTTGCAGCACTCTGCACAGATATAGAACCACCCCCCCCCCCATCATAGATCATCCAATTGGACAGCACTGTTCTGGATGGAACAACCAGCTGGCTGAGAGAAACACGTGTGGGCTCTGGGGAGATTAAGCTCCGTGGGTCAGAAAGTGCTTTCCTCATGGTGTGTGGAGCATCATGGAGATTTGAAGGAGTACATCCTTATGTCATGGCCACCAGCCTGAGGCCAAGAGAAGCAGCGATCTTCAGACAATGGCAGGAAGCTCGGTAACCTAACAAGGTGAATCCCTTCACTGCCCTCTGTTTTAGTGAAGTTTGTCACACAGAGAAAAGCTGGTTGTTTTGGTCAGAGAATCTGCAATACTGGTCTCATGGTGTTGGAATTTCATTTGCATGTCTAATGTCAAGGGCATCTACCTTACAGCATCACCTCTTTCAGCTCTTGACTCTAAGTGTCACTCGGGGAGGCCTCCCTGGTCACCTGGTTGAAAGTAGCAGCCCCAGCCCATCCTTCACATCTTCTGTCCTTTGTCCTACTTTGTTCTTCTTAGTGCTCATCACTCTCGACTCTCAATGCAAGATTTTACTAACTTGTATTGATTCTTGTCTGTTTTTTGAATGAAAGTAGGCCCACGCAGGCAGGGGTTTTCATGTGTTTTGTCCACTTCTGTGTCCCTGGCCCCTAGAGCAGGGCTTTGCACATGGCAGCCATGTGATAACTGTGTGCTCAGAGATTGGGACACTACAGGTGATACACCTTTATAAGCCTCGGGCAATCCCTTCCGGAACCAGAGGGGAATAAGTAAGTGAGTGCTCTTTATAGTGCCCTATACTCTCCAACAAAGCTAAACTACCCCTAAGTCCTCAGGTGAAACATTTTGTCTCTTCCCACCTCCTCGGCCTTCCCATGGGTGCACACACACACACACACACACACACACACACACACACACACACACCATGGGCACACACACTTTCTCACTTACTCTGTGACGTTCCTTATTCCCATGATGTCTTTCTCCAACAAACGCTTATCTTCTTAGCAAACTCTTCCTTCCCCTTCAACTCCCAACCCAAATGCTGCCACCTCTGGAGAGTCAACCCAGACTCCCACAGGCTGGCTCAGGGCTCCCCACCCCAGGACACAGTGTGTGGCCTTGCAGCCATCCAGTCACTTAGAATTCCCTGTTACCATGTCTGTCTTCCTTCATGGGCAGAGCTCCCCTGGACCAGGGGTTGTGTTTTGTTCATGAAGTCTTTGCTAAATCTATCCTAATTCTGAATAAATTTTATATTTCTGTAGCTTTCTCAGCAACCACCCCCCACTGAAGCAGGAGGGAAAGGGGCAGGGCACAACCTCTAAAAGAATCGGATAGCCACAGGACATGACAAAAACTGGTTAGAACCAACTAGGTCCAAGGTGGGGGAAGATCCGACTTCCAGGGGACCTCGAGCCTCATTATACGCTCATTGTAATACCTCAGCTAAATGACACACCCACAGGCGCCATGACAGCTCCAAGGCTGACCATAAAAGGCCAAAAAGTGGGCGGTGGCCCAATTCCTGGAAATCCCCACTGCTTCCCTGAAATAATTACATGAATCCTCCCACTCATTAGCCTATGAATTTACCCAGGCCATAAAAACTAACCACGCCATAGTTGGGGGCCACTCTTGCCTTCTGAGATGGCCCACACTCTGTAGAGTGTGTATCTCTCTAAATAAATCCATTTCTTACCTATCACTTTGTCTCTCACTGAATTCTTTCTGTGGCGAGACATCAAAAAACCTCAAATTCACCAGAAACACCCCCAGCACCTTGCGAATGCCATTTAGTGCACACAGCGTCTGGTTCATTCTTAATTGGGCTTTTGCACCTGTGTCAAACCTGAGCTACTGAAGCACCTACCAGAAGCTCTTACCTGTCTGACTTCACACCCTTTTCTGGATACTCAGTTTCCAAAATATCCTGTAACTAGCCTTGGGCAAAGCCAAAACACTCATTTTCCACATCTCAATATAGTGCTTTCTTTACACATTCAATGGATGGTGATTGGCCCGATAAAGGGCTCTTTTCCTAGTAGAACAATGTTGCTCATTCCTGGCAAAAGTGATAAATATGCCTGTGCCTTTCCCTTATCCCTGAGCTAACTGTTAGGCTAAAAATAAATATGTAACAGAGAGCATTTTTTATAGGATATTAAGATCTGAGATCTCATTCATTCATTCACTCACTCACTCACTCATTAAACATAGATAAGCCATTTATTTTCATTAGCAATAATTATGAGTCTTACAAAGACCAGTCAATCATGGATCCTGCAGTCAGATAGCCTGTCGTCTGTCTGGAGAGGTAAAGGATGTCAACAAAATAATATAAATACAACAGAGAATGAGATTAATGAAGATAAAGCGTGTAAAATGAAATGAAGGTGTTTGAGAAAAAACTATTTCAGACTGAAAGGATCTGTTTGTTACAGATCCTTGGAAGGAGAGCCAATTGCATGAATGACAGTACAATGTTAAAGTGAAGCGTGAGACATTTATTTTAATTGATGGGGAATTTGAGAGAGAAACTTAAGAAATCCGAAGAAGTGTGTTGTCCTCTGCCTTTTCCTTAAGAGACAACGCAGTGACTCTCCTTTGGGGTGTGGACTGAGAATGCTGCCTGATGTATCAGTAAAAAAAGGATGTTGCAGTCATCAGACACTACAGCCACCTGCAACGATGCACCCTGAGGAGACTCAGGATGGGAAAGAACAGGATGCTGGCCCCAGAGAGCTGAGGTGCCTATCAAAGGAATGATTTCAATGAGCCCAGACTCTTACATCTTCCTGTACCTAGAAAAGCGCTAAATTCATTAACTTGAGATGTCTGGTTTTCTTTAATTAACAGTAATCTTTTGATATTCCTACTAACTGGTCTTTGTTGCAAAAATTCCTGTACATCCTGGCTCCCCCCTTATCTCTTCAGAGCAATCCCTCAGAGCATCTGAGAGGCCGTGTCCTGGGCCTAAGTCCTCAGAATGCCCTCCAAATAAAACATAATTCTCAACTTTTATGTTGTGCATTTTTTTCAGTCGACAGGGGCATCACTCACTTCCCCCACGGCTGGGTCAGCAAGGTCCCAATTCTCCTAGAAGACTTCGAGGTCAAGACTAGGATGGAGAGAGGAGGTGTAGTCTGAAAACAGACCCCGGCCTCAGTACCTTAATATATCTCCTTACAGAAACATCCCAGAAAAAAATCCCCTGTGTTTTTTTAAAACTCTGAAATAAGACTATCAAATCACCCCCCAAAAAACCCAAGATAACAGATTCCTGCCACCTTGACATAACTTTTAAATATTGAAACAACTTCTTCATAAGATAAATGCATTTTATAAGTTTAATTTCTGGGCAAATATATAAATAAAACCCCACGTGTTTTTGTGAAATGGCATGCGATATATAACCTTAAAAATAACAACAAATCACAACATTTCTAAGAACAAACAAATAAATACGTATGCTACATTAGCGGCCCCCAATGAGGACAGACAGATAAATAAAACAGTAGACTAACAAAAGTGGTAGGAAAAAGCATGCACTGATTTTTTTTTGCTTCTGGTTAGATATGTCTGGTTAAGAAGCATTTGCATTGTAGGGACTTCCCTGGTGGCGCAGTGGTTAAGAATCCACCTACCAATGCAGGGAACACGGGTTCGAGCCCTGGTCCAGGAAGATCCCACATGCCTCGGAGCAACTAAGCCCATGCCCCACAGCTACTGAGCCTGCACTCTCGAGCTCACGAGCCACAACCACTGAAGCCCACGCACCTAGAGCCCGTGCTCCACAGCAAGAGAAGCCACCACAGTGAGAAGCACGTGCATCGCAAAGAAGAGTGGCCCGGCTTGCCACAACGAGAGAAAGCCTGCATGCAAGCAACAAAGACCCAACGCAGCCAAAAATAAATAAATAAAATAAATTAAGTAATAAAACAGAAAGTTAAAAAGAAAGAAACATTTGCACTGTAAAGACTCTTGTTTCTGCACTGAGTGTCTGCTTCCCGCCACTGTGGAGCTTCTTTGCTCACCTGCATACTGAGGCTAAGGTGAATACACCCACCTCTTTTTTTACCTGCCTTGTCCTGTTGAATAATTCACTGCTTGGTGCAGGAATTTCCAGGGGCTGCAGCTAGCACAGAGCTGGGAGCTGGGAGGGAGTGGTAAAGCCCAGAAGTACCAATGTTTTGCCTTTAATTACAGCTCCTGCCCAGCGCTGATCCCAGGCCCCAGCCAGGGGAGTAGCCACTCCCCAGTATTCTACATAAACACAAACAGCCCTACAAGCCTCAGAGCTGGCTTCCCCATCCCTCCCCCACCCCCTCCCCGACTCCCCATGTTCCTGGCAGCTCTCACGTAGTGTGAAATGTCTTATAAATAAGAACAATTTATGGGGAATCATGTTGACAGACGGAAAGGCTGTCAAAAGCAACAACAACAACAAAAAAAAAATCGTGCAGGGTATGTCAAGTACCCAGCATCACTGACTGGCTATACAGAATGGAAGGAGTTTTCAGTGAAATTTGGGAATGCGTATTTTACGTGTTCAGTTAAACGCAAGAGGATGCACTCAAATGTCCGCATCTCTCACCTGGACAGGTCAATCAGAGAGGGGTCAGATGCCTCTTTCAGACACTTGGGCACCAGAGTTTAAAGTCACACTTCCGCAAACAAGCATTCGCCATGAGCTGGCTGAGTGCCAAGCCCCGTACTGGAGATGCAGCGATGAGTCACCCACAGCCCTCTCCTCAAGAACTTCACAGCCTAATGGGCAAGAGACAAATAAATAGTTAAGCACCAAACACCGGAGTAAAGTGTAGGGAGAGAGGAATGTAGGGGAGGTCTGGGGGTCACAGTGGAATCACAGAGAGTGGGGGGACAGAGGGGGTGGCAACCATGACAGCCCGGAGATGAATGACCTGAGTCCGGGAGAAGGAAGGGCACATGCTCTGCAGTGCGGTTGGAGCCCAGAGCTCAAGGCAGGAAGAGAAGAGGAGGAAACTGAGAGGCAAATTAGAAGCCAGATCTTGGGCAGCCTCTGATGCCAAGCTAGTGACTGCAGGGAACACCCAAACCAAAGCAGAAATCAGAAGAGCCTGACTCACAGACACCTATGATCATGGCATCCCTAGAAAAGAAGTAGATGAGCAGCCTGCTAAGTTCTGACTTGATCTGTGTAAGCATAAGAACTCAGTAAATCAACTATACTCCAATAATTCTTTGTTTTAAAGTGAATGGGTTCAAAGAGGGACAGTGGCTAAAGGGCTTCCTGTCACTTGGGCAGAATTATTGTCTCTGCAGCTGCCACCCTTCAGTGTTGTATCACAGCACCAACTCTTGGTAATACATGGGCTTGAATAAAGAATAGAAAAAGTGTCCGTAAAAAAAAAAAAGAAAAAGAAAGAAAAGAACTCTAGATCTACTAAACAAAGTCTGCCTTGAATGACCCACACAGAAAACCTCCCCCACCACAATCAACCAACTCCCAGACAAGTCAGAACTCCTAGAACGAAGCAGAATTTGGGTGCCCTTGAGGAAGGATTCCTCTATCTTGCCAAAAATTTATACTGTTCATCTCTCTCCCCAGTCTCCCCCAAAGGAACCTATGGCCATTTACTAGGGTGACTGTGAACTGGGGAAAGGAAATAATCAGACTTTTGGGGACTTACTGGACACTGGTTCTAAGCTAACACTCATTCCAGGAGACCCAGAATGTCACTGTGGTTCACCAGTCAGAGTAGCCACTTATGAAGGTCAAGTGAACAATGCACCTTGTCTGAGCGCCAAGCCCTGTACTGCTCAGGTCCATCTCACAATGAGCACAGTGGGTCTACAACCTTATCTTACGGTTATTTCCCCAGTTCCAGAATACAAAATTGGAATAGACATACCCAGGGTCTGACAGAATTCCCACATTGGTTCCCTGACCCATGGAGTGAGGGCTGTTATCATGGGAGAGACCAAATGGAAGCCACTAAAACTGCCTCTACCCAGGAAAACAGTACACCAAAAGCAACGCCTCGTTCCTCGAGGGATTGCAGAGATTAGTGCCACCACCAGGGACTTGAAAGATGCTGTGGGTGGTAATTCCCATCACATCCCCAGTCAGTTCCCCTATGAGGGCTATGCAGAAGGCAGCTGGATCTCGGAGAATGAGAGTGGGTTATCACAAACTTAACCAAGTGGTGACTCCAGTTGTAGCTGCTGCACCCACCCAGATGTGGCTTCATTGCTTGAGCAAATGAACACATCTCCTGGTCCCTGGTATGCAACCATTGGTCTGGAAAGTGCTTTTTTTTCCATCCCTGATAATAAAAACCACCAGAAGCAGTTTGCCTTCAGCCAGCAAGGCCAGCAATACACCTTCTCTGTCCTACCTCAGGGTATATCAACTCTCCAGCCCTAGGTTACAATTTAGTCCCAGGGATCCTGGTCATCTTTCTTTTCCATAGGACATAGGCTGGTCCATTACACTGATGACATTATGCTGGTTGGACCCAGTGAGCCAGAAATAGCAACCACTCCAGACACACTGGTAAAACATTTATATGCTAGAGAGTGAGAAATAAATCCCACAAAAATTCAGTGTCCATCCACTTAAGTAGAAGTTGTAGTGATGCAATGATCTAGGACATGGTGAGCTGGCTGTCCCTTCTAGAGTGAGGGGATACATTGTTGTATCCGGTACCCCTACTACCAAAAAGAGGCTCCATACCTAGCTGGGCCCTTTTGGATTTTGCAGGCAGCAAAGGTGTGTTTCTCTAGTTCATTTACTGAGTGACCCCCAAAGCTGCTAGTTTTGAGTGGAGTTCTGAACAAAGGAGGTCCAGCTGCTGGGCAAGTTGCCCTGCCATTTGGGCCATGTGACCCAGCGGAGTTAGTCATGTTTGAATGTCAGTAGTGGATAGAGATGCTGTTTGGAGCCTTTGTCAGGCCCTATATGTGAATCGCAGTGTAGGCCTTTACGATTCTGGAGCACGGCTCTGCCATCACCTTTGAATAAATACTCTCCTTTTGATAAACGGCTTTTGGACCGTTACTGGGTCTTAGTGGAGATTGAATGCTAACCATGGGCCACCAAGCTACCATTTGACCTAAGCTGCCCATCACGATCTGGGTGTTGTCTGACCCACCAAGCCGTGGAGTAGGGTGTGCACAGCAGGATTTCACCATCAAATGGAAGTGGTATAGGTGAGATTTTGCTCCTTGTCTGCCTCACCCCAACCTCAGGCCTGATCAAACCCTTCATTTAGCCTAACTATAACATTCCTACACAAAAGGACCACCTCATCTCTGAAACCACACAAGGCTCATGGACAGGGGAGACTCAGCATCCATCCTCGGGGGCTGTGAGGGGTGGACAGCCATACAGAAGCCAAGGGGACAATGGGCTGAATTCATACCCAGCAAGCTACCGTTGTTCACAGCCACACATCTGGACACTGGGACTTGAGGGCCCCTTTAATGACAGATTAATACAGTGAAATTGAAATACTCGAGCTTCTGGGAGTTTGCCTTGTTCCACATGGCACTCCCTGCATAGTTGATTTAACTCTGTGGCTGGAAGGCCTTCGGCATGATATATTAATTTATTGGCATTTAGATTTATGGGCTTCAAGACATGCTAAGTGAATATAATTAAAATTAGCCAACCTGACCCTTGCTGTCCTCAAGCCTATAAGACAGTTGAGAGAATTTATATTTCTCTGCAATCTTGGGAATGCTTTGGGATCAGCCCAGTTTCAGAGCAACAGTTTTGCTTCCTTCAGTCAGGCGGGAAGGAGGGAAGAGCATATATTAGCCCCATTTTAAAGCCCTTATTCAAGTTCAGAGGCACTTTCCTGGCTTACTCCACAGGTTTGATAATGTAGTAGGCTTTTGAAGATTGCCAGAGAGGCAATGACAAAAAAAAAAAGAAGAACAATTCATCAAAACACAGCCAGGGTTTCCAGTTGAATTGGCTGATAGAAACTGCATCACAGAACTGCCCCTCTCAGTAACTAACAACATAAGCAAAAATTTGTGAAAGCATAAATTAAAGGCCCTGCTCCCCACCAAAGAAGTCTCTCCAACAGCAACCAAAGGAGGACTGGGCATAACCCAGTGTACTGCATGCCGATCAGGAAGCCGAGACAAAGGAGCTGGGGCGCCCACCACACTGGCCCACCCTGCTCCAGGCTGGGAGCACATCAGCCAGGTTGCAGATCCGAGTACACTCATCTGCACCTTCAAACCCAGAGTGAAGTAAATGGAGGTAGTACGGTTGGGAGTCTTTCCTTTTCTTATGGAGAAGTAGTGGAAGTGTCTGCTGGCATCTGGGGAGATGTGGGCAAACATGTGGATGGAGTCTCCCTGTGGAAAATGAAGGCACCTGCTGGAGGGAGAGATCTGAAGGCACCTCACAGGGATAAGGAATTCAATCCCATGTCAGTGCCTCAGCAATGGACATGCACACTGGCCCAGATCTTCTCAGAGAGACTGCCCTCCAGTCCACTTCTCTGTCATGCCCTCCAGCTACAGAAACACAGTAAGACTCAGAATACACAGGGGCTCTGATAGGAAAGTAAGTGGGCCTCACAGAACAAAGTCAGCAGAGCAGGAAGAAGGTCTAGACATCTTTGCCCGAGCAGAAGCCAAGAGGAAAATATTCCAATACACAAGCAAAGAGCACACGTGACAATTCCTGATATGCACACGTGTAATGAAAGTAATGAAAGGGACACAGCATGTGAAAACAAAGAACCCAACCCAGAAGAAAACTTACTCAGTGAGTGACAATAAATGCTTGGCCACTGCTTTAAACTAAAGAACCACTTAAAAGAGCCTAAAGCATATAACAAGAGGACTCAGAGACAGGATGAAATAAAAAAAGAGAATGTAGACATACGGAAGCGAGTTAATGACAAAACAACATCATTACAAAACTAATAATACATTAGAAACAGCGAGAAACAGAATAAAACCACAAAACATAATTGTTCCTGCAAGAAAAGCTTGAGAAGATATTTAACAATACACACAGCACTTTATGTGCCAACACTGTTCTAAGCACTTTACTAACATCAACTCTTAATCCTCTTTATAGTCATATGAGGTAGGGATGATTATTACCTCCATTTAACAAACAAGGAAAAAAAGCACAGAGAGATTTAGTGTCTTGTCCAAGGTCACACAGCTAATAGGTGGCTGTCTGGCTCCAAGAATTAACAATTTCATTATGATGAACAATAATAACAACAAAAATTCATAAAAATAATGAATCACTTCCATCTACATATGGCTTTTGCTATGGGATGAGCAGTGTTTTAAGAGCTTTACATATATTAAGATTTTTAAGTCTGGAAACTTCCCTGTGAAACAGGCATGTCATTCTGAACTTGTAATGAGGCTCAGGGAGGTTAAGTGACTTGATAATGAAAATAGATGAAAAAGAGAAATGTACAGAAGAAATAATCATGAAGAAAACAGACAAAAACAATCAAAACATGCCCCAAAATATGGACCAGATAATTATTCCAAAAAAAGTCTCTGAAATTTAGGGGGAAAAATAAGATTGGGATCAATATATATACACTACTATATAGAAAATAGCTAACTAATAAGGACCTATTGTATAGCACAGGGAATTCTACTCAATACTCTGTAATGACCTATATGGGAAAAGAATCTAAAACAGAGTGAATATATATATATGCATAACTGATTCACTTTGCTGTACACCTGAAACTAACACAACACTGTAAATATACTATACTCCAATAATTTTTTTAAATCTATATATTAAAAAAGCACATTTTAATCCAGGAGATATAAACAAAGCACAAAATGTTGAAATATCTTATGTCCTAGTTAACTATTACAACTAAAGGATGAAAAAAGAATTCTTCAAGCATCCTGACAGACAATAAATAATCTAGAAAGGTGAAAAATATCCATCTGGTATCAAATGTCTCCATAGCAATAGCAATGTCAAGTTAACAGAGCAAGAACTTCTACAAGTCCTGAGATAAAAAATGTAGCATACCCAGCCAAGATATCACTTAAGGGTAAAAGCCAAGACGTCTTTTGAAATCACTTAGGCAATAGGTTAACATATGTAAACATGAAAAACCTCAGAGATTACCAAATCCAAAAGCTTTTCCTCAAAACCCATCCATTTTACAAAAAAATCTAGACAATTAAGGGAAGAATTAAAATAAAGAGTTTGGACCCAATGTTCATAGCTGTATTATTTACAGTAGTCAAGATATGGAAGCAACCTAAGTGTCCATCAACAGATGAATGAATAAAGAAGATACACACACACACACACACACACACACACACACACACACACACACACACACACAATGGAATACTACTCAGCCATAAAAAAGAATGAAATCTTGCCATTTGCAAAAGCATGGATGGTCTTGAAGGGCATTATACTAAGTGAATTAAGTCAGACAGAGAAAGACAAATGCTGTATGATCTCACTTATATGTGGAATCTATGAAATACAGCAAACAAGTGAATATAACATAAGACTCACAGATACAGAGAACAAACTAGTGGTTACCAGTGGGGAGAGGGATGGAGGAGGGACAATACAGGGGTGGGGGATTAAGACGTACAAACTACTGTGTACAAAATAAGCTACAAGGATATATAGTACAACACAGGGAATATAAGGAGTATAACCTTTAAAAATTGTTAATCACTATAGTGTACATCTACAACTTATATATGTATATCAGCTATAATTAAAAAAGAATAATAATAATAAAGAAAGATAAAGAAAGAATTTGGAAATGGAAAAATGACTTAAAACCTGGTGGTAAGCAATGAATCTGTTTACAACTATAACCAACACTCAACAACTACAGGAATTCTACTTACAGAATAAAGGTATTGTTATGTCCAGACAATATAAAAACAAGTAACAACAGAAAGGTGCAAGAGGGTATAAATGTAAATAACACTGACATTCTCACCTTTCTTAGCATGGAGCCAACCCATACTGTATAAAATGGAGAAACATAGCTGAAAACGATTTCAACCTCTCAAGGGTTCCCATAATCTCTCTCTTTTAAACTTGAAGGGATTTTGCTTATTTTGCTTCCTCTGACAGCCTTCGTTTACTCTTGGGCAACAATAAATAACAATTAAACTAGGTACAATTCGTCGAGTTCTCCTTCTGTACCAGGCACCACGGCCAGTGCTACAGATGCACAGTGAGTCTAGGAGGTGGATGACAGACAGCAGAGGATGGGCTGAGGCTGAAGGTGTGACGGCCCTACCCGCAGCTGCAGACCTAGAGAAGCCAATCGCTCTGAGGCCACTACTGGGCTTCCATACCCTGTGCCCCAGTCACTCCTAACAGAGCCGGGCGTCCAACAGCCCCAAGAAGTACCGTCTGAGAGCTGGCGTCACGGAATAGGGGCAGTGGGCCTGGCATCAAGGAAGAGTCGGTCCTCTTGGGTCAACAGGAAGAATGCAATTCATTTTTTAAAATATTTCCATATAAAAGTATTATTATCTTGTGTGAGGGTGCAGGTATGTAAAACAAGGTAGAAGATGTATTACCAAAATTCTCGATAGTAAGCACTGTTTTTATTTATAGAAACTCTTCAACATATGACCTAGGGTGACGGCTGGACGTCGTGGTGAGGCTAAGCAGTGCTCACTGAGCAGCTAGGCTGAGACATGGGTGGTGGGGATGAAGCTTACCACGTTTACCTTGACCTCCAAGCGTCACGGAGACTCCACTGGCATCTGGGATATAGCTCCAAAAATGTGGAATGTCTTTTTTGGGGTCAAATTTGGTCACAAATTTGAACGTGCAAAAAAGTATATGTTCTCTAAAACACAGTTACCAAAGGGGTTAGCTGAAGGGGTGGGCAGGGAGATAAATTAGGAATTTGGGATTAACAGATACATACTACTATATACAAAATACATAACCAACAAGGACCTATTGTAGAGCACAGGGAACTATACTCAATATCTTGTAATTACCCATAATGGAAAAGAATCTGAATATATATATATATATATATATATATATACACACACACACATATATAAAACTGAAAAATAATTAAATAAGTACATGCTTTCTAAACTTTTCTATAATTGAATATAATTCTGTCTCAAGCCTCCATTCTGCCAATTACAGAAAAAGCAATCATATGCATGTGTATGAGTTTTTTCCCCCGGTCCGTTCAATGTTCTTCCTCTGTTGCTTACCAGGGAGGTGTCTGAGCTCTAAAGGGCTATAAATCCCACCCAGGCCTGAGTGGATGGTGTCTGGTCCCAGGATGTGGCCCTCGGAGCCTCGGGCAGCTGCTGAGCTGATGAGCACCCAGCTTGTCTTTGCTCTGTCCCAGCTGAGAAGGTGCTTTCCCTCCCAGGCTCCAGGCACCCCCTCTGCAGCATGGTCCTCTCTCCCTCCAGCAAGTACCCCCTCTCGGGCTCCTCCTGCCCCATTCTGGGAGATGCCAAGGCTTTCCCAGGCCCTCTCAGCCCAGACGCACAGCCATGTCTATTGTATGTATCAGGCTGAGAAGTGGTGGGAAGGAGGGGACTTGGAGGAATTTGCTGCCTGCCAAACCTGCTCCAGTGGCCCAGCCCCTGGGAAGAGGACCAAGGTCTTCCTGACCCTGTGATGCCACATCCATCTGAAGGGGCTGATACACAGCAACCCCCACTGCCAGGGAGCCCGCAGCCAAGCTTCCTTTCCATCAGTCCACTGTCATTTCCTTTCCCCCCCGGGCGGTGAGTGGGTCTAACCCGCTTCAGCTTCGAGGTCTGGGATGGGAGGCGGGTAGTGCTCTTAACGTCACAGCAGTGGGGTTAAAAGAGGGATTCCCAAGAATGAAAGCTACACTTGTTACCATGTCCAAATATTGGCACCCCCTTCCATACAACATCAGTGCCTGCAGACAGCCACAGGCAGAAACACACAGGCAGAGACGCGCCTCAGTGCTCAGAGGGATACGCTTCGGTTTCTGGAAACTCTCCCCACACCGCTGCCCACACGCTTCTGTACCGCAGAATCCATGAGGTCTCACTGTCCTGGCTGACATGGACCCTCCCACTGTCTGAAAACTCAGCTCCCCACAGCTCTGGGTTCCCTGATGCAACAGCCTTCAGAAATAGTCTAGGCGCTGAATGCCCAGCACTGCTCTAGGCATCCGGGATCCTGTCCCGGCCCCGAGGTCGGCGTGGATTCCGTAAGGAGCCCTGGGCAGCCGGGCAGCAAGCAGCCAGCCCCTGGGAAGCAGAACCTGAGATCCAGCAGCTTCCATTGCAGATGGAGCCAGCTGGACCCTAGAGAACAAAATTGCGTCTGAGTCAACCAGCCGAGCTCCACGTCTAACATGAAGGGATAGCAAGGCCCAGCCACCCTGAGATGTTGGCTGCAAGTGATTGGCCGCCTCTCCTGGCATCACATCTGCACAGAGAATGACTCTTCTATGGAAAACTAAATGAAAACATTTCCTTCACAGCAGTTGCTACACCTGTATGACTCTCTTTCCCCCTCTCTCTGTTGGGTCTCAGTAATGAGGGCCTTTCCCTTGTAGACGAGGGTGGAACTGGTCCTGGGGTAGCGGGGGCTCCTGCCTGCAAGTGAAATACCCTCCTCAGGGGCCTGCAGCCCTGGAGACACACAAGGGAGGTGGTCCTGGAGGTCCCGGCGCGTCCTCCCCAGGGCAGCAGTGCACAGTGGCATTCAGGGACAAAGGACAGACTCGGCGTCAGATATATGGGCTCAGATCTGGCCCAGCTAGGAATCTGCTCTGTCTCCTCAGGGAGCCGAGCTTGGCAAAGGCTCGGCCTCCATCTGACCATGTCCTGCTCACAGGGCCAGCAGGGGTCAGGCAGAGAAGCAGGACAGCACCAGCCAGGAGTCGCCGCTGAGGGAACCTGGACCTCCCTAGCCGCCACTCTCCCCCAGCCTTTCTGTTTTGAGGAGGAGGTCATAAAGGGCCCGGCACCTAGAGGCTGAGGACATGCTCACACTGACCCCCTCGGTGGCCAGCTCTGTCCCCTTCAAGCCCCCCAGGCCTTCCCTAACCCTAACCCTGAGCAGGTGAGCCTGGCTCAGCCCCATCCTCGGCATCTTTATTCTAAAGACCCTCCAAGGGTGGGGAATTCACAAAGCATGATTATTTCTGGAACAATTCTTACTTTATGTCGAGATCTCAGATATTTCCAGAAGATGAATTAAACAAATTTCCTTTGAAAAATTCCTCAACAGAGCTTGGGCCATCGGCCCATCACAAGCAGGTGTCTGCCAGGTTACGTGGCATCTCAGGGGGGTCGGGGAGGCTGGTGGTTGAACAGCCTGCATGTCAGGTCTCCTCCCCCACAATCAAGAAGAGAGATGTCCTCAGGTTAGGAGGCTCATTGAATCTCTGCACAGATATTCTGAGTGGTTAGCCCTGTTTTACAGATGGAGGACTGACATCCGAGAGTAAAGAAACTGGCCGAGGTCCCTGGGAGAGTAAGTAGAAAATGCAGGACCAGGAAGCAGGTTAGCCTGTCCCCAAAGCCCATGAGCTTTATAGGTGCCACTGTCCTTCATGCAGCCTTTCACCTAAAACACTCTCTCTGAGGGTCCGGTCAGGGATGGAGAAGGTGTCTGACGTGGAGATGTCCCGTGGGCATTTTCTTCTTCTGCCCCAACAGCATCTACCTGTGGTGGGTAGAGAGATCGAGACATGGTTCATTTAAGTGACGAAGGGAGGGTCACTCGGACACCCCTCCCCCATCTCTGGGTCTGGGTGGGGAACAAGAGGAAACAGAACCAGCTTGGCAGCAGTTGCCCTGACACAGCTCAGCACGAAGTGCCCCGCCCATGGCCCAGCTGCTGAGCAACTTTCCAAACCCGCACAGAAGAGGCTGCCTGCCCACTGGCCCCGGCGTGCACTGTGCTCCGTGTGGGCAAGGAGGGGCTCCCGCCTTCCCTGTCACAGCCCTCGCCCTACGCCTGCCCCGTCAAACAGTGCTCAGCTCTCACAAGCCCCTTCCCACCTGTGCTCACCTCCTGCTCAGACCACTGCGGTCTGCCCCTCACTCCACCCCTGCCCTTGCCAACTGTCCCACAAAGTCCTCCTGACCATGTCCCGCACAGCCACAGGCCCGGGATGCCCTCACTGCCCCAAACCACGCCCTCAGCTGCCGGGAAAAACATCTCATGACAGTGGCTTCAACAAGACAGAGGATTAGCCCCCCATCCCACAAATGGAGTCCATGGGGTGGGCTGTCCAAAGCTGCGTGGAGAATAGCTGACCTCTACCTTTCTGCTCTGCTCTCCTTAGCACAGTGTCTTGCTCCTCTAGTAGCCAAATGGTCCAAGATGGCTGCAGTAGCTCCAGACACCACATCTGAGTTCCAGGTGGCAGCAAGTAGGAAGAGGGAGAGGCACAAGGTTTTCTCAGAAACCCTATCTAATGACTTCTGTTTAGGTATTATTGGCCACCCCTACATGCCGGGAAGCTGGGAAAGTGGTTTTTTATCTGAGGCTGTTGGATGGTTAACTGCTGGGTACACTTCTTCTCTCCCTTGGTTTTACGGGTACCAGTGTCTCCTGCTCAGGACAGACCCCTCAGACTGTCCTGCCTCTGCCTCCTCCTTCAATGCTGGTGGTTCACAGACTTACTTCTCTTCTCTCTATTCAGCCTTTCCTGAGACCATCTCATCCACACTTGCCTCCGGCTGTCTTCTCTCTCGTGTTGCTCCCGGAGCTTCTGAGGATAGCCCTCAGTCCCGTGACCTCTGCCTGCCTCGGACTGCTGGCCCATTAGGGACCTGCAGCTCATGGCCTGTCCTTCCCTCTGTCTTCACCAATTCCTTTAAATCTGGTTTTCTTCATGTGACCTACCCTGGGGGCCATTGTATCTTTGGCAAACAGGGCCCTCTGATTGGATGATTTTCCAGCAGGGCTGTTTTTTTCCTTACCTGTGCAAATCTGTCACTTCCTGCTACTATCCTCTGTTTTGCCCATTATACATCAGGGTCACGGGGGGGCTGGAGAGCTAGCAGTGGTAGAGGGGGAACGGGCACCCCCGAGCCAGTGTGCCCTACACAGTCATACTCACCAGCCTGGGGTGGGTCCCCACCTGAGGTCAATGATGGTGAATTCACCTGGGCCTCTGCCAGCAGTGCTTGACTACACAGAAGCAGGAGGGGAGAAAGCAGAGGAGAGGCAGGGTTCACCCAGGAATGGGGATTTCCCAGACTTGCTGGAGGAAAGCAGAGGTGAGGGCATGGGATAGAGAAGCAAGCACTGAAAGGATGCATCCACTGAGAACTCTAAGCCCGCTCAGCAGGCAGAAAGGGGCGGTGCCCTGGGAGGAAGTGGAGAGGGAGGGGGTCTGGGTCACAAAGTGGCTGAGGGGCAGAGAGCTGAGGGAGGAGTTGGGGTGGGGGGTTCTCAACAACAGCCAGGATCCAAAGAGATTCAGGGCATGGGCAGCTGACCTGGACCCCTAGGGATGGTCCCCAGAGCCCAAGGGGGTCCAGGAAGCTGAGGCTAGAGTGTATCAGCGTATCAGGCAGCTCATCCAGGTGAAAGCTGAAGATCCGGAGGCAGGTGCGTGGCTCAGGTGTCAACAAACAGCAGTGACGGGGCAACTGGAGATGATGGCTACCCGGAGAGCAGTAGGTGGTGGGACGGAACCTCAGAGCTCCGACTACCCACCCCGTCTCCATGGGAGGGGAGGAAATCAACAGCCCACGGCAGGAGGGGAGGGACGTTTCCACGAGGGGAAACAGGGTGGGCGAGGGTACAGAGGTGCACGTGTGCGTGGTGGGTGCTGGAAGTCACGAAACGTTGGGTGGGGCTGGAACTAGGCAGAATTCGGGTGGAGAAACCACCCCCCGGGGGCCAGGTGGATGCCACGCGGATGGGGCACAGGGTCTCACGAAGGAGATGAGGCTCAGAGAAGGGCGGGATTGGAGTAGCCAGTCAGTGAGCTGGGCCTAGAGCCCACCTGGCTTCAACAGCACCCCTGAAGGTATAAGGAGAGCCCCGCTACAGGGCCACTCGACCCCGCTGCATCCCAACCCCGCCCAGTCTCCAGCGGACAAGTAGGAGCGGTGGGCCGCTTTTCATTCCCAAGTCTGGCGACGTGCAGTTTCCCGGACTGTGGACAAAACCGTCAGTAGACAGGTCAGCGCGTCCAGGCCCCTGTCACTGCGGGGTATGCGGGCAAAAGGCCACGCACAGCGCCTTCCCAGCCCCGCCGCGCAGCTTTACCCAGCCTCCCAGCCCCCTCGCAGGCAGCTGCCCCACAGCTCTCCTCGCCCTACCCCGCCCGGCATGGGGATTCCCGGGAGGGGCGGGACTGCGGGGAAGCTCAGGACAGTCGTCACCATTACGGGTCACTGTTCTCCGGAACCGGCCCAGGCCCTGACCCCGTGCCGCATCTCCACCCGCCCCGCAGATGAGTTCCGGCTGCGATGCTGGAAGGTTCGGCCTTTCGCTGCTTTCGCGCTGTGCAGCCTCGGGCAAATCGCCCGACTTCTCTGGTTCTCGGGCGCCTACATCATTCCTTACGCTGGGACAGCAGTGTTCACTGAAGAGGAAGCGCAGTGGCTCTGAGCCCTGGCGCCACGCGGGATAGTAGGTGAGGGGCAGGGATGCGGGCTGCGCGAGCCCTCCAGCCCTTATCACCCCGGGTCTGCCTCCCGCACCGCCCGCTCCACAGTCTGCATGGACCGCGGGGGCCGAGCCGCCGAGGCTTCCCCCATTCCCTTCCCTTCCCGGAGGGGTCCACCTGGGCTCGGTGCCGCCCGGCTCCCGCAACGCGCCTGGCCGCGTCCGCTCTGGTGGCCTCACGGCGACTTCGTCCTTCACCCCGAGGCCACCCGGCACTACCCCACCTCTCCTTCCTGGTCTCTTGCTCAGCCCCTTCCTCGCCAGGTAACCCTGCACAAGCCACGCCCGTTCTCCGGACCTCAGTTTCCCCATCTGTGCTGCGAGGGGTGGAAGAACTGGCATGGATTACAGCCCTCCCGGCGGGAAGGCTCCGGGTTTTTCTCCCCGGTGCCACGGAGGCAGGGCTCGGCCCGTGAGATGCGCGTGCTGTGCGCGCCCTCTAGTGCCCACTTCCCTCTGCTGCGCTGCCCAGGCAGCGAAGCCCCCAGCGCCCCTTCGTGAATGTATGGCTGATTCACTTTGTCGTACAACAGAAAATAACACAGCATTGTGAAGCAACTATACTGCAATAAAGATGTATATAAATAAATAGGTAGATAGATAGATAGATAAATAAATAAATAAATAAATAAAGATTAAAAATAAAATTGTTTTCTTGATTTAAAAATAAAAAAGAAAATCAATAGGGAAGGGAATGGGATAAAACAAACTTCAGGATGCATAGATCACAGGTGAGTATAATGAGTGCGTGAGCATGTAAATGAATGGACAGCGAAATGAATGCCTGCACAGAGTAAGGCAAGCCAGTTAATGGACGGTTTGTGGCTATTTTCAAACATTTCACCGAGAATAAAAAGTCAGACTGCTTATCCTGCCCACAAGGCCCGGGCAGGGCATGGACCCGGCCCATTCTCATACTGTCTTTTGTGCCTCAAACACACCAAGTGTTTCCCTTGCCCCTCATTTCTGCACTTGCCTTTTCCTCTTCGGGAAGCTGTTCTGTGGCTGTCACTCCTCCTCCTTGGGTCCTGGTCCTACCCCAGCCCTGGGAGTCCAGCTGCTTCATTCTCTTCCCAGCAGTCCCTACTGGGAAGCTCCCCTCTCATCCAGGTCACCTCCAGTGTCTGTCTCTTCTGTGACCACCAGGTCACAGCTGATGGGCATGTCCCCAGGGTCTGCTAAGTGCCCAGCCCATGGTAGGTACTCAGGACAAATAAGGGTGAGAGGGTAGTTTGCTGCTGACCTGACTTGGCCCAGAAGATCCCAGGAGTGAGCTCCCTCTCTTGGACCCATCCACCTGCCCTGGAGCTGACACCAGCCCTCTGACCCCAGGACAAGGAGGAGGGGTGGGCGGAGCCAGGGGCAGGGGATCCCAGCTGGGAGAGTCCAGCCTGGGGTTCCTGGGGAGGGCAGCCTTGCCCCCTCCCATTCTGGGGGTGGGGCAGCAGCTGGGGGAGACGTAGGTTACTAACCGCCAGCAGGTTCCTCCTGCTGGCCTCGCCCCCTCCAGGCTGGGCCTCCCCTGGGACAGAGTGGTTCAAGGGGCTGTGTTAATTAGCTGTGATGATCCTTACAGAGCAGAGCTCAGGATGGCTTTGTTCAGCCTCCAGCTTACAACCTCCTTCCTCCCCAAGTCCCCACAATCTACTTCCCGCTCCCTTGAATCCAGACACCCTGGCAGATTTCAATGTGTCCCAATTCAAAGGAGCTCCAACAGATAAAAATAGTGTTTGATTCCAGAAGGGTTCCTTGTCTGTGACCCTCACAGCCTCTCCGCTGATCAAAGTGGGGTGATGAGGCCCCAAGCTCATTTTCTCTTCCCCGTCTGTGCAGTTTCATCTCTGCTGTCCTGTGAGTATCACCAGTCACCGTAAGTTTCCGGTTAGTTTGCCTTTTCTGAATTTGTGTACAGGAGGGTGGATGTGAGGAACCTCCACGCCTCATTTAACCAGGAGTGGTGGTGCCTTGGGTGGGCAGCTCCCGGGGCGGGTGAAGCAGGCAGCCTGGCTGGGAGGTGGGAGATCTGGGTCCCCTCTCGGGGTCAGGTACCCAGAGTCTGACCTCACCAATCCCAGGGATGCCCCGAGAGTGGATTCCCATCCAGGAGTCAGTGGCAGCTTGGGACCAGCCGCGCTGCATCTGCAAATGTGCTGCTTCTGCAAACGTGCTGCTGCCCCATTTAGTCTCATTTCTCACTAAGCATCTCGTGTGTGTGTGTGTGTGTGTGTGTGTGTGTGTGTGTGTGTGTACCAGGCCCAAGAAAATCCACTTCCCAGGAAGGTCAGCTTCTCTTTTATAAGGTTGAGGTATCCACAGCTGGATTGGGACTCAAACCCAGAGCCACCTGACCTCAGAGCCGCTCCAGAATATTCGTCTGCATTTCCTCCATCACTGTGCTACCTACAACAGTCCCCCTGACGTGTCACTGGACCTCTCCTTCTTAGCAAATGTTTCTTTATTTGGAGCTGGGAACTCTGCCTGTAACATCATTCAGAGAGCCCGTTTCACCCCGGGACCCCACGACACGTCTACTCCCGTCACACACAGTGACCTTGAAGGAGTGATGGCCACTAATCACCTCCCTTCCCTGCTCTTCTCCAAGCTCAGCATCCCCAAGACCCTCTCTGGCTCCTCAGGTTGAACTTTCCTCCTCCTGTGCGTCCACCTTCTCCCACGACAGATGTTTTTTTTTCAAGCAGGTGGTCAGTATGGCCAACCTCATACTGAGAGCTGTCTCCGTGGCGATGGGGGCCATGAAATTTCTGTTGGATTCTTTAAGCCTCAACTGGACTCCTCGCGTGGACATCTGGGCAGTTTATCCACAGGATTTGTCCCCCACCCCCAGTCTCTCTCCTCTCTGAGATTTCTCCCCGCACTTTCCTGCAGATGTGGTTGCCCCAAGTCTGTCCCTCGTTCTGCAGCCAGTGAGATTCTGGGTTTCTGTCCCTGCTTTCACGTCCCAGTGGTCATGCCACTGCCAAGCTCCGGTTGGCCTCTCTCCTCCCACTGCAGTGTCCACCCGCTTTTGCTGACTCTCACGTGCCTTCAGGCAGTTGTTTCAATACTGTACCCAAAGCTTACAGTTATGTCTTGTGGCAGAGTTAGTGCACCAGGAGTGCTACCCTCACTGTTAGGTGAACTGCACACACCCTCAGTTTTCAGTTTTCTTCTCATAATCTACCCTGGGTCTTGTCGACTGACGGAAAACGCATAACCTAAAAGTCGTGGGTTAAGTTTTATTCGGGGACCTCACTGAGGACCGTAGCCTGGGAGACAGCCTCTCAGTAGCTCTGAGGAACTTCTCCAAAGAGGTAAGGGTGGAGCCAGGATATATAGGAGTTTTTGTTGGAAAAAAAAAATGTAGTCGAGCATCGATAGCTAATCACACACACAACACACACACAAAACCCCAGACATCTCAAGTTAATGATTTTCGTGCTTTTCTATGGGAAGATGCAAGAGTCTGGGTTCATTGAAATGATTCCTTTGATGTGCATCTTATCTATCTAGGGCCAGTGTCCTGTTTTGCTCCTTCCTGAATTCCCCTCAGGGTGCTCCTTTGGGGGCGGCTACAGTGGCTGATGTCCTGGTCCTTGTAGAACTGGAATGCAGGTAACATTCCCTGTCCACACTCTGACATCTCAACATGTCAGCTCATGTGCTACAGCAACCCCCCAGGTAACTGGTTCTAAGGAACAATGACAGGTGACATACCACCACCCCCCCCCATATCTAAAATAAGAACCAAGCATTTTCCCTATTTTATTTTAAAATGTAATGAACGGAAACTCCAGCACCTATACTAACCCAAAGTGCGTCAACCTGGGAGGTCCCCGGTGGCCTCAGTCTGCACAAACCAGTCCCCTCATCCTTGACCTGTATAGGAGCTTTGCGATGCCCCGTCCAACCCCACCGCCCAGCACCCTGTGGCAGGCCCTGAGGCTGGGAGGCAGCCAGGACTTCTTTCCCAGCCCCAGCTCATCAACTCCAGTCTCCTCCTGCAGCGGAAACCCTGCAGTGGGGTGAAGACCCTGAGTCCTGTCTCCCAGCCTCTGGGAAGCCCAAGGCTGCATGGCTGCTGTGTTCCTGCCGGCCTTCCCTCCACTCCAGGCAGACCTGTCTTCAGAACCTGCTGGGGCTGCGACCAGGGTGGAGGGGGCAGGGGTGCTTCCCCTCTTTTTGACCAACAAAGCTCACTTCTTTTTTTTAAAACATCTTTATTGGAGTATAATTGCTTTACAAGGGTGTATTAGTTTCTGCTATATAACAAAGTGAATCAGCCATACGTATACATATATCCCCATATTCCCTCCCTCTTCCGTCTCCCTCCCACTCTCCCTATCCCACCCCTTTAGGTGGTCACAAAGCACCGAAGCTCACTTCTTTTTGTGGCAGACACAGAGTTGCACCACTCGAACCCCCTTCCAGAAAGGACTCAGCGCCCGGAGTGGGGTTGGCTGGCAGCCCCACTAATTCTTTCAGGTCTTCTCAGCCTTCAAGTCAAAGTAACGCTCCTCTCTAGGCTTTCCCCCTGCAGGGGAATGAGAGCTTGGCGTTTCCCCAGCACAGGACCCTGGAGAGACAGACCCTGTGTTTCTGGAACCCCCTCCCACTCCCACGGGCTGGCAGAGACAAGGTCAGATCTCACCGTGGCCTGAAGATACCACCACCTTGTCCTGCTCTGTTCTTTCCCTTCTGCCAAGGCTTCTCCCTCCCACCTCCATCAGTCTGACACCTCCATCCTGAGAATCCTCTACCCAGCTGTCCGCTGGGCCCCTCGCTGCCCTACCTGAGCTCTCTGCCTCCAGGCCTTTCACAAGCCACCAGCCATCACTCTGCACCTGGTCTCGGTGGATGGATTGCACAGCCCTCCCTGTTCCCAAGAGCCAGCGCCTCATAACACCTGGGAGTTGAAAAGATCTAATTGTCACTATCCCCAGTCAAGCTAAATCAGATGGGTCTTCATGGTGGTGCTACCTTCAGACACTGGACCACTACCAGACACATTGTTATACCCTCCACAAATCTTTGTGTAATGAACGAATGAACGAGTGCCACTGGGCAAGTCCCACAGAGGAAGGGGAGAGCTGACCACGGAGGGCACGCCTCCGACTCCTGTACAGGGACCTCTCAGAAGGCAGCT
>NW_020172459.1:2591393-2601156 GCF_003031525.2 Neophocaena asiaeorientalis asiaeorientalis | reverse complement strand
GGGCAGACGCAGCAGAAGAGACAGGCTTTAATTTGTAATTGTTTCCATCCTCATTTCCCGCTTCTGCTCCACTGACAGGCTCCCCGCATCTAAATCAGCTTTGTCCTTTCTGCCCAAGGAGAAACAGAAATCCAAGAGCGAGCCGATGATTTGTGTGGAAGGCCTGAGTGCAAAAAGATGGATGTGGGTTACGAGAGGGGGCGGGCTGGACGTGCCAGGGGCTGGAGTGGCCCAGATGCACGCCTTCCTAAGCGACAGTGAAGGCCACAGGTGCAGGACCTCACACACATGGCACCGCGGGAGGACAGTCACCGCCCATTTTTAAGGTGAGAAAACTGAGGCATGTACAAATGGAGTGGCCCAGATGCATGCCTTCCTAAGCAACAGTGAAGGTCACAGGTGCAGGACCTCACACACATGGCACCGCGGGAGGACAGTCACCGCCCATTTTTAAGGTGAGAAAACTGAGGCATGTACAAATGGAGTGGCCCAGATGCATGCCTTCCTAAGCAACAGTGAAGGTCACAGGTGCAGGACCTCACACACATGGCACCGCGGGAGGACAGTCACCGCCCATTTTTAAGGTGAGAAAACTGAGGCACGAACAAATCGAATAACTTTTGTGAGGCCACGCGCTAATGTTTGCTGCAGGCTGGATTCACGCCAGGCTGACCAGCCGAGGTCTGTGAGAACAGTGAGGGTGTGAGTAGAATAAGGCCCTGATCCCCAGACACCCCTCATCAACTGAGAGCCACCTACCACCCCAGCACCAGCTCTGATGGGCATTAACTCAGTTAGATAGATGTGCGTAATCCTGTGCTGTGCCAGGTGTTAGGGGGACATGGAGAAGCCCGTGGCTTCTCCTGACTCTGGCTCTGGCAGTGGGGGTTGCCCATCACTGGCACCACTCTGGCTTCTTCCACAGAAACAACGCTAAGGAGCTCTGGGGAGGCATGGAGGGGAGGCGAGGCTTCCCACAGGGATAGTCCGCAAAAGCTGGTATGTGAAGGACAAGCAGAGTCTGGCCATGACCCATGAGGGTCGGGGCCCTCCCTTGCAGCAGAGGGATGTGTGTGCAGTTCCAGAGGTGCCCAGGGGTGTGGGGAGGCATTTGAAGCAGCAGTGAGTGGGGAGGAGGGACTAGTGAACCACGGGAGGTTCCTAGGACCAGCTCTGGGCAGGTGTTGAGCCCCTTGGGGGCAGGGGGCATCATGACTTTTGGGTGAGGCTCTTGTGGGTGAGGCTTTGGTGATCAGCCTCTCTGCCCCCAGGTGGCTGACATGCTGGTGGGAGGTCCTTGCAGTGGCCCTCTCCCCACTCACTCCCTTTCCTCCTGGCCCCAGGAGTCAACTGTGGCTTCAAAGTACTGAGTTGGAGAATCTGAAATCCCACCTAGGGTAGTAACCTCTCACCACATGTCGTCAACCACATTTAGAAACTGAGAACAGAACAGGCCCAGATTGTAAACAGTGTGTTAAAAGGTGTGTCTTTCACACTGCACTTTTCCTAGCACCCAGCACAGCCCCAGACACATGGCAAGGACCCAGCTAATGATGAATGGATGGATGGATGGATGGATGGATGGATGGATGGATGGATGGATGGGTGGATGGATAGATGGGTGGATGTATGGATGAATGGATGGATGGGTGGATGGATAGATGGGTAGATGGGTGGATGGATGGATGGATGGATGGATGGGTGGATGGATGGGTGGATGGGTGGATGGATGGATGGATGGATGGATGAGGAATGGATGGATGGATGGACGGGTGGATGGATGGGTGGATGGGTGGATGGATGGATGGATGGATGGATGAGGAATGGATGGATGGATGGATGGGTGGATGGATGGGTGGATGGGTGGATGGATGGTTGGATGGGTGGATGGATGAGGAATGGGTGGATGGATGGATGGGTGGATGAAAAGTTGTCAACCCTGTTCTACTCTAAGGGCAGCTTTAACCCACACAACTCAGTTGACACCCCAACAAGCATATTCACCAGCACACACTCACTTGAGACACTCACATACCCCTATAATCACAAATTCCTGCACACATAAAGGAATGTGTACATACACACACACACACACACACACACACACACACACACACACTGCCCAACTATTCTGGAGAGGATTTAGTCATAGATGCACTCCATAGACAGTGTACATGGGCAGGGACCCATCTGCCAGTCTGTGCAGGTCACCAGTACTGGCTCCAAAATTGATTTAATGGGTGGTGACTAGTTCCTTGAGAAGAAAAAAAAAAAAGAAAAAAGAATAAAAACTATCTAGAAGTATAAGAGTAAGTAAGTACCAGCTGGTGAAACTTTGTTTTCATTTATGTGCCCACCCGTCCTGGCTCATCATGGAGCACTACTTTCGTACGGTGGCATTACTGTCAAAAATTCTCAAAGCCACTGACTAGCGTCACCACTTGTTCTTGCTCTTGGATGCCACTCAAAACAGGAGTCCAAGGTGTTGTCTGTGGCAGCTGCAAGCATTTAAGCTGTGTTTCAGCAAGAACGCTCTGACCCTGGGTCTCTTGGCTCGGAGGTGGCCTCTCAGGTGTGAAGTCCATGTGCCCATCCCTGGGTGTGTACTGCACACCTCTTCAGCTCTGGGGAATAATCACCTCTGTCTTCAAGATGTTCCCAGTCTAGTTTAAAAAGTCCAAAAGGTTGAGGAGGGGGGACTGCCATACAGAGTACTACACGCTACTGTCAACATACAAGGTTTCATGGCTGTGCTGAGGGTAGCCTGGGGCTCAAGGACAGTTTCCGTATAGATGTGACATGGACAGAAGCCCTTAAAATATTGTATTTGACTGCATGGGAAAAAGGAGGAAGGGGGTGGGGGGAGGAGTGGGGACAGTGGGGAGGGAGCTCCAGGCAGAGGGAATGACAGGTACAAGGTGTGGAAGCTTAAGATAACTCCACGCTTTCTGGGAACAGAGGGTGATTTTGTGTTCCCTGAGCATGAAGTCCACTGAGGGTGTGGCTCAAGACAGGGGCTGGAAATACCGGTGTGTGGCACTCAGCTCTGTCTGCCCAGCACCGAGTGATGCGGGCGGGAAAAGACGGAGACACACCCTCGCCCCACAGCACTTGGGGTGGTCTCCAGCCCACGCACCTCCTCATCTAACTCCCCACTCCCCACATCCTGGTTTGGAACTCTTTACTTTGTTTTACCACATCTGTGTCATCTAAGGAAGCATCAAACATTCCGGAACCCTGTCGAGTCCTGCAGACACCACCCCCGCCCCGTACATCACTCTGCACTGCCAACCTTGGGAAGCAAGAGGGAGGCTGACCCCCACCAGTCTGGGCCTCACTCAGTGTACACAGCTCCCTTTCTCGGGACACCAACTCCAGTAACTCATCATGACATCCTGGGACAGTGTGAGCCAGCTACTACCAGGTGCCCGTGGAGTGAGTTCACCACATGTCAGAGACGTGTGTTTACTTCCACTCTGTGCCCCTGGGCATCTGTTTTCACAGTGCAAACAAACTGGGGGGAAAGACTCACCTCTTGGCTCTCTTAGAGCAAAAGTAATGCAGCCCGGCACACGGGCCACTAGCCTGTTGAGGGCTGTTCTGTGAGGCATTGCTTGGACAACTCCCAGCTTCTGACACTCAGGCCAGGGAGGCAGCCCCTCCATCACAGCCTTGGACCTGCTCACCAACCCCGTCCTCCATCTGCGGCCCAAAGGTGTTTCCTTGAAAAGACAGTTTCCTCCCTGTACTGGTCAGAGTGTTCCAGGGAAGCAGAAGCAATAGAAGATAGGTAGATAGTTAAATAGATAGATAGATAGATAGATAGATAGATAGATAGATAGATAGATAGATAGATAATTGATAGATAGATAAATAGATAATTGATAGATAGATAATTGATAGATAGATAGATGATTGATAGATAGATGATAGATAGATAAATAGATGATAGAAAGATAGATAGATGATAGATAGATAATAGAAAGATAGATGATAGATACATGATAGATAGATAGATGAGAGATGATAGATAGATATTAGATAGATAGGTGATTGATTGATAGATGATAGATAGATAGATAATAGATAGATGATAGATAAATAAAATAGATATATAGATAGATGATAGAGATAGATACATAGATACATAGATGATAGATATAGATAGACAGGTAGATGATAGGTATAGATAGACAGGTAGATGATAGATATAGATAGACAGGTAGATGATAGATATAGATAGGTAGATGATAGATGTTACATAGAGAGAGAGAGAGAGAGAGAGAGAGAGAGAGAGAGAGAGAGATTGTTAGACAGGTAGATGATAGATATAGATAGACAGGTAGATGATAGATATAGATAGACAGGTAGATGATAGATATAGATAGGTAGATGATAGATGTTACATAGAGAGAGAGAGAGAGAGAGAGAGAGAGAGAGAGAGAGAGAGAGAGAGATTGTAGATTGACAGACAGATAGTAGATACATACATAAATACATTGACAGATAAAGGATTTGTTATAAAGAATCTGCTCACATGATTATGGAGGCTGAGAAATCCCAAGGTCTAGAGTACGAAGGACGAGACAGCTGATGGTGTAAGTTCCCATGTAAGTCTGAGTCCAGAGGCAGAAGATCAAGCCCGGGCTGGAAGGCAGGCGGAGGACAGAGTACCTTCCTGCTCGGGCTTCAATGGCCTGGGCAGAACCATCTACTTTACTCAGCCTACGGATTCAAACCTAGAATCACCCTCACAGACAGAAATTAATCAAATACCTGGGCATCCCAAGGGCCCAGACGGGTGGGCACATAAAATTAACTCCCTAATACGTGCTTTGCCGCACTGCAGTTCAGGGAGAAATGATAGGTCTCTTCTTTCTTACGAAACAGACGTTGTAGCTTGCTTTCTCATCTAATCATCACACAACCCGGGGACAAGGCAGGCTGATCACACTTTACTTTTTTCACTGAACACAGCGTGAGGCTGGGAGAGCTCCTGACACTTTTTCAATGAACAGCCAGTGAGCTGTGATTCCAGGTCCCCCACCCGCATGGCTCAGGCCAGACCCAGAGGTTGCAGGAGGGGCCGAACACACACAAGGTAGCCATGAGTCCCGCCTTCTGCCGAAACCCCTTTTTCACACTTCTTTCCTCATCACTCCAGTGTACTCGGGAATTGCATGAAAGTGACCGTGTCTCTGTCATGCACACCTAGCCTCGCATGAAGATTCAGACACGTCTAGGCAGCCATGCATTGTGTGTGTGTCCTGGGTGTGTTGATCTGTCAGTGGCTTTTTGTGCTTTTGTTTTGTGTGTGTATTTGTGTGTGTGTGTGTGTCTGTGTTTCGTACTTGAGAGAGGGAACAGGAGAAAATAAAATATGGTACCTACTCCCAAGAAGTTTCCCATGTAATTAGGGAGAAAAACCAAACTCTCTGAGGTGATAAAGCGTGACCTGTGAAAAGTTGTCATGTGACCCCAGCCTGGATCAGACTCTGTACTCGGACCAGATGGGCTGCGGACCACATCAGGCTCCATCACTTACCAGCTGGGGGGCTCACCCACCAGACCGAATCTCTACTATGGGGCAAATGATGCGGGCCCCAGGGAGAACGTACTGAAATGGCACAGCTGGCCCAGGGTTAGGAGAGTCGGCCTCGGACAGAGTTCTGGAAAAAGAGATCGCTGTGAGCCAGGGCACCTGAGAGGGCCTCCTGGATTAGTAGGATGAGCTGGCTTCTGGAGAGTTCGTGGAATGCAGGGTATATCTGGACGGCCATAAGAAGAAACAGGCTGATTAGACCATTTCTCCATCAAACTAAGCCCCGTTGTTTCAAACCCTAACAGAACAAACCCTCCAGGATGACATGGGGTCTCTGGCAGACCCACTGGGATCCTCACATCAGTCCCTCTGCTCCTGGTGGGGAGAAGGACCCGGCTCTGTTCCCATGTGGCTGGGCACCTGGGAGCCCGTACGTCACCCTCTGGTGTCATGCATTCATCCCTGAAGCCCTGATCCCTCTCATAGGGCCACAGGAGCCAGGACCGAGGGAGGCTGGAACATGTCCCACTCTCAAGGAAAGGAGAAAATAAATGTCATAATAAAAGGAGAAGAGCGGTGCTCTCATTTGTCTGTGAAGTCTCGTGTACAGAGAGTTTTATCAGCCATGAAATTAGCCCTTCACGCTCCCCGAGGCTGGCAGCCCTGTGAGGGCTGGGGGCACAGCCTCAGCGCCTCCTGTGAGCCACAGGGGACCCCACTCCCCAGCCCAGCCTTCCCTGATGCCCACGGGTGATTTAAAACACAGCCTGTTTCGTGGCAGCCACTACTGTGGGCCAAGCCACACACTGCAGCCTCCAGGGCACACGGCGGAGCAAGGATGCCACAGCCCCGTCCCTGGTGTTCTGCTGGCCTGGCTCAGCAGAGGGAACTGAAACCAGCTTCTGCAGTTTGTGCATCTGGACGAACAGACGCTGTCCACGTGCACGGACTCAGCATTGTACAGACATAACTTTAAGTTTTTGACTTTGGGGACTTGGGGATGACAGCAAGGCAGTAGGAAGCACACGAGCTTTACAGAAAAGTCTGATCTGAAGTCCCCGCTGCCCAGATGAGTTCCTTCAGCTGTCTGAGCCTTGCTTTCTTCACCCTTCAGTGGGGATCACAACACCCGCCCTGCAGGGGGAGAAGAGGTTCAGTGGGCCCCTCCACCCGGCATTGGACACCTGCCCTGCTCGTCCCAGGGGTTGCCTGAGCCTTGGGAGGGCTGGAGATGGGCCCGAGCCAGGGCTTCCCTGTCGCTGAAGGGACTCACCTGCATGCCACCCTCAGCACCCTGACCTCTGGGGTGCCCATTTCCCTGTGGCTCTGCGCAGCTGGAATACTTCTCTGCACGTGTCTCTCTCCAAGGTGAATTCTGGCAGCATCCACAACCATCTGAGCCAGGTATTTCAGGATGAATGAGCATCAGAAATGTTTTCCTCCACCCCTGGCCCCAGTGTGATTTGGGTGACTGCTCCTTTAAGGAGAAAATAAAAAGACTCATTCTCAGTCTCTTTTTCGCTCTCTCCTCTTCCCTCCCTCTCTCCCTCTTGGGGAGTCCTCAGCCTAGGGTGGAGATGGGGTAACCAGGGAGCCCCCTGAGATCACCCGGTTCCCCAGTTTCACGAGCTGTGCATCCTGCCCAGCCCAGCTGGCCCTGAGCCCTACCTTGCTGGAGACTGCAGAGCCGAAAGTTATCTCCATTAAGTGAAAATGGCAGAAAACGAGGCTTGGGTACCATAGGAACCTCGGGCATCTAGGCATGGCAGGCGGGGCCCCAGGGCTCTCCGCACTGCCTCTCAGGGGCCAAGGGACATTCCTCTGTCTCCACTCAACCCTGGGGCCTCCCCTACTGGCTACTCCTGAGGTGATCCCAGCTCATCACAGTCTTTTCACCAGCTCAGGTTCTTTGCAGCCCCCCAGCCTATCATCATGGGTGGTGTCTGTGGACTGTTCCTTGCCACTGTGAGGGGGGGCAGGTGCTGAGCACAAGTCGGTGCGGCTGCCTCAGGCACCCTGCCCAGGCCTCTCCTGTCTCCTGCTGACTGCCATCCACACTGCTGGAGGCCTGCAGCCCCACCAATAGATGCCCCGAGGGCAGCAGGGGGTCCACGGAGGGGGAGACAGGGCAGCAGCAGCTCCACATATCCTCTGCTCTGGGACACTCTAGGTTTAGCTGGGTTTCTAGCCACCCTGCTCTCCTGAGTTTTCAGCCTGCTGTCATTCACCTTGGTACTGGCAAGGACGCTTTATGCCTCTCCTCTCCACCTTCTACACTCTTTATGGTCTAGACTTAGCATCTTTGGGGCTCTTTTCAGATATCCAAAAGCCAGGAACTGCACAAATCTCTTCTCCCTCAAAATACCAACCACTGGTACAACCCAAGTGCTTTGACCAGAAAGAGGATTGTCTTTATGAGACTTTTTTATTTTTGAAATGATAGGAGGTGCAGGGAAGAAGCCAGTATGGCCAAATTTCCAATTCCAACTCCTCCATCTAACTGCAGTGTGACCTTTGGCAAGTTGGTGAACCTCCCTGCAGCCCACATAGGGGACCTGGGGAGTCATAGCAGTGTCATCTGGAAGCTTCTCTACCCAGAGGACCCAAAGGAGATCAGAGGGGGAGGGGAGTCAGAGGACACTCAGAGCCAGTGGCCATGGGAAGTGGGGCATGGGTGCAGGCACTGCAGTAAGAGGTCCCCAGCCCTGGTGTTCCATGCACAGGGACACAGGGGACAGACCCACAGAATCAGCTGGACAGGACTCGTAGACCAGACCAAGGCGCCACAGTTCACCTTTCCACAGTCCACGCCGGCCGGGAAGGGCCACAGCACACATGGTTGCACGGCTGGTGTCTCCAGGACCCAGTCCCCTTCGACCTCCATAAAGATTGACCCATGGCTGGCACATGGTCACCCGTCCTCACTTCCCCTGCTCCTAGAAGCGAGCCTTCTCCCTCTTCCAAGCGTGTGGAAATAGCATGAGGGGCGTCCAAGAAGCCTCCTTCACAGGGAGCCAACACAGGCACTGTCCCTGATTCTACTTTCCTTGCGTGGTTCTCTGCTGAGTCTGCGGTATTGTCACATTTCCAGCAACAAATATACTCGTGTGACTGCAGACAGTTCAATGCTGCTACTCCCAGAGCAGGGCTGAGGGGCAAACGGAGAGGCCTGGGCTGGAGGAGCAGTAAGGGTAGGTCACAGTGCGCCCCGCACGGCCTCCGGAAAATGTCATTTCCTCTCTGGAACAGGGGAGCCACTGAAGGGTTCATGCAGTACGCGAACACAGAACAGCCACTCCAAAAACAGATCCAAAATCAAGAGGAGACAGGCAGTCAGGACACAGGGGCGGTGTGCTCCCAGGTACTGGCAATGACGACGAAGAACAGCAGACAGAATTTGCAAATATAAAAGAAAGTTCTAGAAGAGGGTTTGGTTATTGATTAGCCCTGGGTGCTAAAGGAGAAGGTGGGGCCAAGAGCCAGGATCCGGTGGATGAAATCATGGAGAAAGGGCAGGCTGGAGAGGAGGCGTGGGCGGAAGGTGATGGCTCGGTGCTGAAGGGTTAAGATCGAGAAGGAAACACTCCCAGTAGACAGTTGGATGCACAAGCATGGGGTTTAGGCGGGAGTGGTCAATATTCATAATCAAAAGCACTTACTGAGTGCTTGTGAGATGCCAGGTAGCATTCTGAGCACTTCCATGTACACTATTATTACTCCCTTTTCACCGTTGAGAAAACTGAGGCACAGAGAGGTTATGATCCCAAGCTCCTAACCGCTATGCTACACTCCCATCTACAAGGGACCAAGGCTATAATATCAGTAAGATGAGGCCTGAGAATGGCCCTTGGTCCAGGTTTCAGGGGAGAGATGAGGCCAGGTGCCAACTTCACAGATGCAGGAAAGGACGTGAGGAGAGAGAGCCCCCAGCTGTGAAAGGGAAACTGGGAGGAGGGCGGAAGCTGGAGAAAGATGGGTCAGAGTAGAATTTTCTTCATATTAGCAGATTTGAGTGGATTTAAATGCTGTTGAGAAGGAACCAACACAAAGAGGTGTGAGGATATAGGATAGAGAAGAGATGAAGTCGAAGGAGTCAAATCTCCAAGGAGGCAGGAAGGGTTGGAACCCAGGACATGTGGAGGGATTGTCTCTGAGCACTGGGTCATTCCCACTGAGAGTGGAGGGAAGAGGGGGGACGGGAGGGGGGGGAGGGCCAAGGAG